>NW_022145989.1:0-3778 GCF_002938485.1 Sitophilus oryzae | reverse complement strand
CGGACACATTGAAGATGATGAGGGGGGTCCGCCTGTAGGGGGTCCCGGTGGATGTCCGCTCGATGGGTGACGAGGGCGACCCGAGACGAGGCTGCTTAGCTGGGATGGGAACTGACTGGTGAGGCTTAATCGTCGGACAAGGGTTAAATCGGATGAGGGGGGGCGAACTTGATGATCTGGGGGATTTTTCCTCATATACTTGAGTCCTATTTTGACGAGATATTCGTTAGAGGAGGCTAAGCATAACTTTTCGTGTTCTTATTTACCAGTTTTTTTTATTATTTTTTAATATCACAATATTTTTTTGCTTCGTCTTGCTTTTGGCCTACCTACCTTATTTTTGTCTGTCATATATTTTCTTTACTACTGGAATATCATTCATCAATTCTGTATATACTCTTCCAATGTCTCTCCTGTATATTTGTATATTTTTTCAATTCATCATATCCTTTTTGCTTTTTTTCTCCCGTATTCTTTATTATGGGAATGCGTCATTCATCAATTCTGTAAATTCTTCTATTGATTGCATTTCTCTTAAGTTTTTTGTATATATTTGTCTATCTCTTTTGTGTCATTCTTCTGAGAATCTTCTAAGACATATTTCGTCATCATCACCTGTCATTATAGTTCTTTTTTGAATTTATTTCAAGCAATTTTTTTTAAATGCATCATATCTGTACTTTATTGTCTTCCATATTTTCTTCCTTATGGGAGTGTCATCATACATCAGTTCTATAAATTTTTCCATTGATTGTCTGACTAATCTTGTTAATATGTACATTTTTTAGGTATATATAGATATACATATATCGATATATTATTTAGGTATATATAGATATACTATACATTTTTTATATTTTTTTCTGAAACTTTTCCAAGTTTATCTATTTTCAATTTATCTTATCTCTATTTGCCTCTCATATTGTCTTCATTCTGGGGGGTGCAAAGCTAGTTCGCCTCCACGTGGTGCACCCTGGGTAACGCTAAATGAACTAGCAAATCCTGGCAGTCAGACAATCCTAGGATCTCCTGTCCATAAGATCCATTTCACAAAGTTTCACTTTTCTTTAAGAGATATGATGCTATCAAGCAAGGCAAACAGTCTTTCTCTTTATTGTTTTTCTTCTAATCTTATTTCTTAACCTCTTTATGTGTATTATTTCTTATTTTACTGTAATTCTTCTAAGACTTCCAAGTCTTTGATTTCATTTCTGTTAATGCCTATATGGGATTGTATAGTTTTCGATTCATGAACAGGATATTGTACTGCTTTGGAACAAGGATTTTTGGACAAGTACAGCTGCACTTCAGTTCAACCATCCACATGAAGATGACATTAGGTTGATTATATTCAACATTCAACAGTAGAATAGGATGAAATTCATCATTGAAGAGGAATAGAATAATTTTAGGTAAATTATACTAAAATATATTTTTTTAAATCAAGTATATTTGACAAACGCCTCATATTATTGTAGATATTTTGTAAAATATTTAATTTTTTAAATTATAATAAAGTGTAATAATATTTATCTCTTTTGCAGATTTCCCACAACAAATCGATGGATGTAGACAATTCCATAGCAGTACATTTATCTTTTGATGAATATTACAATGCATCTGAACTCACAAGTATATCTAAAATTTAATTCCTTTGTGTAAATATATTTTAACTGGTATTTAATACTCTCATCAGTAGATTTCATCTTTTTGCCACTTCATTTGCTACTTTGAATTATATTTCAAGTTGTTTTTGGTTTACTTACTTTCTCTATAATAGCTAGATCTGTATATATGATTGTTTGTGGGAATAATAGCATATTTATCAATTCTATACAGAATCCCTTTGACTGTATTTCTATAAGTCTTATGTGACTGTAAAATATGCAATCTATATAGAATTTTACTTCAAGTCGTTTTTGATTACCTTCATTTCTCTATAATAGCCTGAGTCCCATATTTTTCTCCATTGTGGGCATAATAACGTCATTCATTATTTCTTTAAAATATTTTATTATTTGTATTTCAATAAGTCTCTTTTATTTCTGTTATTTTTCTTATGGTGTCATTTTTTCTAATACTGTTTTGCTTGTGTATTTCCTTGTACAAAATTTTAGTTTTGATGGATTCATTTCATGTCGTTTTTCTCAGGTCATATGCCATGAATTGCTATAATTTTATGGATTCTGTCAGTTTAGTTTGCCTGTGTTTAAATATAATTTAAGTGTGTTATTGTGATAACACACTTAAAAATCTCACATTGAGGACTATTTTCCAATCAATTCCTGGCGCATTCGCCATTTATTCCAAAAAAAATCCGAGTTTCACAGACGATGTCACTTGTTTTCCCAGCCCATTTTCCAATGAATTTTTCTAAATAACATCGACTCCAGAGCATCACAGCTAGCCTCCCCCAAAAGAGGAGACCCGGGTCGCCCCCTAACCCCGATGTTCGGGCATCGATGACCTATGTAGCATGCATAGGTACCCAAGGGAGTCACCACCCTCTGGTTTACGAGCTAGGTGTTCTAACGCTAGAGGCTTCGGCCGGATACGACCTGGCACCCAAGCTCCGAGACTTCTTCGTGCACGTATTCCGTGACCCTCGAAGGGGCAGGGGCGGGATATCGGACACATTGAAGATGATGAGGGGGTCCGCCTGTGGGGGTCCCGGTGGATGTCCGTCCGACGGGTGACGGGGGTGACCCGAGACGAGGCTGCTTAGCTGGGATGGGAACTGACTGGTGAGGCTTAATCGTCGGACAAGGGTTAAATCGGATGAGGGGGGGGCGAACTTGGTGCTCTGGAGAATTTATTTCATGTGCTTGATGTTATATTTTGACTAGATATTCGTTAGAGGAGGCTAGTCTTTGGTCAAATTTCCAGTTCTTATCGACCCCATACTTTTTTTTTCTTGCCTTTGGCCTATTTCTATTTCACTATTTTTGTCTGTCATATTTATTTTTATTTTTGGGATATCATCATTCATCAGTTCTATAAACTCTTCCCAATATTGTCTTATATATTTGTATATTTTTATTGTCTCATTCTTCTGAACCTTTTCTAAGGCATACTTAGAATCATTTATCACATTTCTATTGCCTGTATAGAATTGTTGCTTTTTTTATCAATTTTTATCCAATTTTTTCTCAAATCATTCCTCATTTTAGTGCCATATTTTCCAATTCATTCCTATTATTTATTTTATTTACTCATTTTCTTTATTATTATTATCATTCACTTTTCTATTTGTTTGCCTTATTCATTAATGTCACCCTTCTTAGACATAATATTTCAACATTTCTATTCCCTGTATTATATTTTTTTATTCTTTTTCAATGCATCATATCTCTAAGTTACTTTTTGTCTCCCATATTTTCTTCCTTGTGGAATGGCATCATTCAGCAATTCTGTAAACTCTTCCATTCGTTGCATTTCTAAGTCTTCTTATATGTATGTAATTTTATATTTTTTGTGTCACTTTTCTGAGACTTCTAAATTAATTATACATTTTTATGCAATTTTTTTCTCAACTCTAGATACCAACTCTATTTCTTTATTTCTATCTCATTTTATTTATCTACATGCTGTGAAATCTTCTAATTTTTTCTCTCATTCTTTTAAAATTGAGTTCTTTTACGGAGTACTGCTTTGGAACAAGATTGTTTTGTGAAAGTTGCACTTCCATTGAAGATTCCCTTTTGAAGATGCCATTAGGTTGGTTAAATTCAACATTCACCACCCGATTGAGAATGAAATTCATCATTGCAGATGAAGC
>NW_022145988.1:0-4017 GCF_002938485.1 Sitophilus oryzae | reverse complement strand
AATATTAAGGATTGCTGAGTTATTTGGAAGAAACAGATTTTTTTGAAAATCAATTTTATTTTTTCCTGTGGTTACTTTCAGAAAATCAAAAAACTAATCTCACATTCTCATAGCCTCTTATCAGGACTATCTGATAGTTTTTTTAGATTTTCAAATTAGCAGATAATTTATGAGATGAGACTTGATTTTTTTAAATACGGACCCGCATTTTTTATATCAGGTTTTGAAAGAATTCGGTCTTCTGAGTACAATGATATCCCACACTTAATAGGTTTTTTGTTTTAGGCATTTAAACAAAATTTATGTAAACTAATTTCAAATCCGGCTCTGTTTTTTTTTAATATTTAATCTATTCATTGTTACAATATTGATGAACTTTAAAACTTAACAAAGACGTGAGATAAAACATTGAAAACGGAAAATGAAATACAATAAAATAATATAAATTAAATAAAATAAATATAATATAAGCAATCAACTAATTTTCCCAGAAGATGGATTGGAAATGGTGGAGCAGTATAATGGCCAGCGAGGTTCCTGGGCCTGTCAAAAGTGAAATCAATATATTTCAACATTTACAACAAAGAGTACAAAATGCATTCGGAAGTATAAGATCTGTTGAAAGGACGATGCATAAAATTGAACGAAAAATAAATTTGTAAAAGAGGGAGGGTGATAACCCTTTCGAACATGTAGAGCATTAGAAACTTGTTTGTAGAAGTTGATATATTTATAATAACTACGATTAATATTATGCATATTATTAGACCGTACATTGAGATTTCAAATTCAGAAAAAAAAAGTTTAAAAAAATATCTTTTAAATTGCTGACCTAATCTTTCAATTAGCTCGTTTTCCCTAATTCAATGTTAGTTAATGCTCATCAATATTGTTGCGACGAATATAATCAGGTTAAATCATTTTAAAATCCAGAATCGGACTTGAAATTAGTTTAAATAATAATTAAACAGTTTTGTTGTTGTTAAAGTATCCAAAACAAAAAAAATATAAAGTGTGGCATATCGTTGCACTCAGGAGACTGAATTCGTTCAAAACCTCAAATATAAAATGCAGGTCCGTATTTAAAAAAATTAAGTTGGCCTATGTATCTCACAAATTATTAACTTGAAAATTTAAAAATACTATCAGATAGCCCTGATAAATACGATATAAACTGTATTAATTCAGTAAGACGTAAAGTGTTCTTTGAAACTCATTCAGACATTTTTTAAATGAAATTAAATAACGCGTAAGTACTATTCTGGAAAAGTGTGTTCGCCCCACCTGCGTCTGTCATCGTTTGACTCAAAATCAGATCATTCTGTCACATATAATAATTTCTACCTTTCTCAATTCTCCATAAACACATTGAAGAATATTTTTTTTAACCCAACAACAGGTTTCCGTTTTTAGCAGATATTCACCGCTAAAAAAAGCCCCCACAAAAAAAGTCAGAAAAAGTCCAGGCAAGAAAATTATCTTTAGTTATCGTGAGAAGAAAACTTTTTTCGTCGCCCGCTCGACAAAAGAAATAAATCTGGCATTTGCAGCCGGTCTGTCGCGTCTTTAAAAAGTGCGAAAATGTCTCCATCTGGGAGGAATTTAATGGACCGTTTTGTCGGTTTTAATGAAATTAAAATCGGATTTAAAATTAACTTGTTTATCCACGTCTCTGGAACGGAAGCGTCTGGAAACGAAACCACTGTTCGGAATTAAAATCCCATTAATAATGGAGAAAATGTAAATCTTTCCTGGATACTTTCAGTTCGCGGCTGTTATCACATTTTGATAGTTTAATCGAAAAAATCTAGACTTAATGCACAAGATTTCATTCTTTATTAAGAATTATGTTGAATAATTTAAACTGTATCCGTTTTTCCTATTTTATCAATTCTATTCTAATACAATTTTTGACACCTCTTATGTTAATTTTATATTATATTTGTACCCTAAACATCCGTGCTTTAGTTTAGAGTACAAATAAATATATAATTTAAATATACCTACCTAGTTAAGAACCTGTTAAAATATAAATTTGGATAGACACAATAGTTTGTTGGATTTGTTTTACCGTTGATTGAAAGAATTTGGAAGATAAGAAATCTAATGGGCAAATTCGTGACAAGGCTAATTTGATTTCCCCTTACGTCTCAAGTGCTGTACGGTGGAGCCACTAATCGTTCTGCGGCCAACGCATAAAACACTCATTTCCTCTAATTCGGTTAGTAAAGGCATATCGAAGACGGTATGGAACTGATAACGACAGTGTTGCCATGTTAAAATGCGTAATATCTGTAATACGTTTGACAAAAATATTTTTGGATGAAAAACTCGCCTTTATGTATTGAACATTTATTCGTCTTAAATAGAATGAACAACAAAATAAAAAAATCTTTTATAAGTACTGAATATTTTGTATCATCGAAATAAGTCGTTTAATTAGCTTGGAAATGACGACTATTGACATTTCCCATAATATTTTATATACTAAATAACAGCGATCTTAATTTCCAAGCCAACTCTGACGCCCGTCTTTGTTTAATCATATAATATTATATCAAATTGTTTAATGATAGAAAATCCGTATTATTAACGTACTGTACTCAAAATCCGTAAATCTTTGGATTAATCTGTAGTTCTGGCAACACTGTCACCGGATACTACCTACTCTGTCTACTGAAAGAAGAACTACGGTTCAGTATTCTTTATCCGCTGCGCTGTAAACGACTATCAGCGCGCAGCGGCGCAGAGCTAAACTAAATCTCGGACAGGCTGACTAGCGGCGACGATATCGCCAGCGACATCTCGGACAGGTTTTGTACCACAAAATCGCCCATAAGGTTGTGTATCTTATTACTTCAATCAACGGTTTTACGTTGGATTAATAACTGTTATTAGTTACTGAAACTGTGAAAAAATATATCTAAATAAAAAAAATAAAGTCGAGTTAGTTACACCATTTATAACTGAAAAATGGCTGAACCGATTTTAATGATCTCTGATTTGCTGCATTGGTCTCCGCCTCGAATAGCAGAATAACTATTAAAATATCGGAAAAATTCACTAAAATTATATTATACAGAAAATCAATTTTTAAACAAATGGATTTGTAACTCCGCTATTTTCTGCAATTTGAAGCTCACGTCACGTACGCTTACAGCGTTTTTTATAGTAATTGATCCACTGGAGATCGTGACACATCATAGAATATAAATTTAACGGAAAATACATACTGGGTGTCAAAGAAATAGTGTATCTAACTTTGGTGCGTGATTACAGATAAAAATCAAGCAAAAAATTCCTATGAATATATGCCCTAAAATGCTTCCCTAGAATGTTTGTTTTGTTTATTTTTAATTAATTGTACCAAATTTCAAGAAAAACGGTTTACCAATTTTCTGAAAAAAATACATATAATAAATTATTTTATTTAACCTTTCGAGGGCTGTAACTTCTTCGGGACGTATTTTAGGGGGTATACTCATAGGAACTTTTTGTTTTATTTTTATTTGTAGAATCACCCACTGAAGTTAGATACACTATTTTTTGACACCCTATATAAGTTGTATTTAATCCTTACCCTGATGCTTTATCATAAAATCTACAGTTTCTTATCTTATACAGGGTGGTCCGAACTGTATTCCGGAAACGTCGGCAGCATATTCTGCAGATAAAAATAAGTAAAAAGTTCGTATAATCCTAAAATACTTAGTTTTGGAGATACAGGGTGTAGAGGTTTCACTTTTATTTCGATTTTTTCCAAATAATTTCTGAAGTAACTGAAGTGTCTGTATTTCTGAAGATAATGCCAATATTTGAATGAAAATTGGTGTCTGGGAGATTTTTGACATTAGAAATTTGATTTTGGTGTCAATATGACTCCTCTTTGTAAGAGACGCCATCTACATGTATTTTCACTGTTTTGAAGAGTAATAACTTTTCGTCCGTACCTGTATAAAACTACTTAGTGAAAAAATATTCATTTCCGTGACTTTTTACGTAAAAAATGCCTCTTTG
>NW_022145987.1:43400-47631 GCF_002938485.1 Sitophilus oryzae | reverse complement strand
GGGCGTGCTATGTGCGCAAACTAGTCACCTAACTAGTGCCCGATTCCGAAAATTGGAACCACGAAAAACAATAAAGAAAAAACAAAGATTATAATCTGTATAATCTGTGATGTAGATGCTTTTACATCAAAGCTCCTCTCCTAATTTTTAGTAGAAAAAAGCTAAAAAAATAAATCAAAAATAAAAACCACTTAAAAACGAAAACGAGCTACATACACGGTTTGGAAAATTGCGGTTTACGACCTTCTAGGGTCTAATAAACACGCTAACCACCGAGACAAAGCCGTTTTTGGTTGAAAGAATCCAAGCTCAGACTTGCCTGGTTCAAAGCACTGCGATCTCCAGCGATACGAAAAATACGCCAGGCTAATGAATGTGACCACAATGACCACAATGACCACAATACCGGTATAAGATTACCTTAGGAACATAAAAAATTAAACGTATGTGCATTTGTACCAATATTTATTAAGCTTTTTTCTGAATCTTGCGATCTGGAGGACTGATTGACCGAATCTTCTGGAATGAATGAGATCAATCGATTTTTATTAACATTTTTATTCAAGTATCTTCTATACAGGGTGGTCGAAACTGTATTCCGGAAATTTCGGCAGTATATTCTGCAGATAAAAATAAGTAAAAAAGTTCGTATAAATATATGTCCTAAAGTGCTTAGTTTCGGAGATACAGGGTGTAGAAGTTTCATTTTTATTTCGATTTTTGGATGAAAATTGGTAAATAATCTAATAATTATACGTAAAAAATGTCTCTTGGTAAAAATCGCTACGAGCAACCGTTCTCAAGATAGTTACAATGGGAATAGTTAATATATGTCATTATTGACAAAAAATAAACATGTTGAGTAGTAGTTATTTGACTGAAATGCTATATTTGGGAAATTTTTATTTCTTTCAAATTGATAAATGATAAACCGTTTTTCTTGAACTTTTCGCACAACAATATTTCAAATTTATGATTTCAGTCTAACAACTATTTAGTCAACATGGTTTAATTTATGTCAATGATGACAGGGTATTGATAATTTCGATTCCAAATATCTCGAGAATCATTACTCGTAACGATTTTTACCAAGAGTCCTTTCTTTACGTAAAAAACGTCGTAAATATATACATTTTTTACTCAGTAGTTTTATACAGGCACGAACAGAAAGTTATTACTTTTCAAACTAGCTAAAAAATATGTAGGTGGCGCCTTCTAGAAGTAGGAATCATATTGACACATCAAAATCAAATTTCTCATGCCAAGAAACTTCCAAACACCAATTTTTATCCAAATATTGACGTTACTTCAGAGATTATTTGAAAAAAATTGAAATAAAAATGAAACTTCTACACCCTGTATCTCCTAAACTAAGCATTTTAGGACATACATTTATACGATTTTTTAAAATTATTTTTACTGCAGAATATGTTGCCGAAGTTTTCACACTATTTTCCGTTGAATTTCTATTCTGTAATGTCTTGCCACGCCCTTTTCTAATTCGAAGTTCAATAAAACACAAGTTTACTTAATGCAGAATGAGTTACATAGAGGCCACTAGCTTTTTAATTTTAACAGCCGGGTGGTCGGGGTTCAAAGATATTAATAAAAGGGCGCCACGAGATTATACTCTATGAACTCGGCAATAAAGATGTAACTATTAAGTAGACTTCAACACCCAACCTCGAACTGTTGGGTGCAACTACCATGAACTTCAAATATGCTATAACTCGTTAAACTTAAGTGACTCTAACTTAACTATGAGACTAGACTGTAAATAATACTACTAAAAATATTTAAGCAATTTATTAAAATATTAAAAAGTTATAAAGAAAAGAAATGAATGAAATATAAATGATTGAAATATATTAAGTCAGAATTTAAATCAATAAAAAGTAAATCTATGACGTCATCCCCCTTAACTTAAACTAAGTATGCTCTAAGGGCGGAATACAAATATCAAACTAAATCTAACTAATATCTAAACGATCTTACTCTACAGTGTAATGTGTTGACAAGAACTTGAAAACTACTCGGAAGTTCCTCCGGCTGAGCTTCGGTGTATAGCAATGGGGTAGCTACAGCAGGCTACAGCAGCTCGGTGTACTGTCACTGGAGCCCGTCAGCAAACGTACAGATACCAGGCAGGTGTAGGACTTCAACAGGTGACATAAAAACCCTAAATAATATTGGTTGTCTTAGAAAAGAGCCTCAATTATAGAACAAGGACTAGCACAACGTGTAGGAGTTAATAAAGGTAATAAAGAAGGACTAATCAAATCTGAACTTTACCTCAACGAGGGTTTATGATGTCCAACGGGTAACTCTACACACGGGCAACAGGAACGGATGGAATTCTAGACTGTTCTGTGCTGTACGGTCTGGTCGGTCTTCTTGCTCTACAATTACGAACAACCAAATAAGACTTAAGAAAGATAACACTCAACTAATCTTTCTACACCACGTGGGCGTGTAAAAGTCGAAAACCAGACAACAACATGAACAAAAATCAGTTGAGCTTGACTTAGAATATGCAGAAGAATTATAGCATACCTTGGAACTATTCGGGGACTTCTTGGGCACGTGGAATCGGGATATCGGTCGGAAAAAGTTGGCTATTTAATCTCTTACGGAAATTGGTCGGCGGTCCATAAAAATCATGAAAATCCAACCACGTCTCTGACCAAATGTGTTTCGGAAGCCTTAATCCTTCTTTACGAAGACCAGCTATTCACCAACAGGGAATGCTTCACGAAACGACAGCCAGTTCTTCACGACGATATTCTGACGGTGGATACACAAGAAGTGATGCAAGGATTCGATTTCCTTCACAAAATCAGATTTCAACCGGAAATCTCCCTCCAGGATATAGATAGAGAACTATATATCTTGACGAGTCCAACTCACAAAAAGGCATAAATAAAAAACGATGTTCTAGAATATTTTCTCCTCAGCCATATTCTATATCCGGTCAATGAACGAACTTAACTGACAAATTCCCACAATTAAATGAACGAATTACACACTGCGATCCACATCAAAAATAACCAATTTAACTACGAAATTTTATCTGGTAATTATAAAATTTCAATAACCAAAACAAACGATAAATAAGTCCAAAAACATCTGATTTGATCTGACAGTGACAAGTGACGAACAGGTGATGATCAAAGATGAAGACGGACAAAAAACTACTGGTCGTCGGCATCAGTGACAGTGGAGCTGAAGCTGTATAATCTAGCGGTGTATATCGGGTTGCATAATGGTAAAATACTAAATAAAATAATATTTAACAATAAAATTATAGTAAACATGATCCAAAAATAACAGTTATTTGCGATAATTTTATGAGCTAGCACACAGAGATCGTTGCGAGGAAATTTGACTGTTACAGTCTAGTATACACGATGAGTCTTAAATAAATGCAAATATTTTCATGGCTGGTAGATCTCGAGAAAAGAAACCGCCGCTTTTCAAATAAGTTCAAAATAGTCGAGATATTTTTCTTTAAAAATTTCAAAAAAAAATTGATTTCTTGCCTAAATTTTGAGAACTACTGAGCCTTTTCTTTCTTTTTTGTAAATTTAATCTATTACCTATGTTGCCATATATTATGACTTATGACAATATTATAATTTTTAACTATAAATTTTCGAAAATTTTTTCAAAAAGTATTTATGGCCGAAAAAACATTATAGATCTGTTTTCTGGGGTCGAAATATACTACCCCTAAAATATTTGCACTTATTTAGGACTCACCCTGTATAACCGATTTGCGTGACGTGAGCTGTGAATTTTGGAAAATGGCGGAGTTCCCTAATTTATTTATAAAATAATATTCTGTATATATTTTTCCTGAATTTTTTGGATGTTTTAATAGATATTCTGCTATTCGAGGCGGAGACCAATGCAACAAATTAGAAATCATTAAAATCAATCCCGCCGATCTTGAGTTATAAATGGTGTAACTAAGTGGATTTTGTTTTATTTATTTAGATTTAAAAAAAAACCACCTTGTCCACATGAACTATTATCTAAGATACGCCACTGATTATAGTTAACATTATTTCTCGATAGAAACTCTTCAAATATTTTTTAACAAGCTTCGTCGAACGAACCGCCAATCGATCTGCGCTATTCTATAGTTCAGGAACATGTTTGTAACCGGAGCCATCAAAATAACTCTTTAACAATATCTGGACTGCTTTCAGATTATACCGCGATTCGACGG
>NW_022145987.1:15834-31479 GCF_002938485.1 Sitophilus oryzae | reverse complement strand
AAAACGAGAGAGATAAGAGCGGATTGACTGTGGGGTGTAAGAGAGTTCGAGAAACCCCTCCGATCTTCAAAATATTCCAAGAGGTGAAAACGCCCCTCAAATATTACAATATTTGTTTATTTAAAAAACGGTTAGTCTTTCGGGGAAACGCTTGAACAACGCATAAATTATTACTTACTTAAAAAAAAAAAAAAAAAATTTTAAAAAAAAATCATACAGGGCTTTCCAAAAAGTTTGGTATGGGGCGAAAATTTAAAATTCACAGAATTCTGCCGCTTAAACTGCTTGAACGTAAAAAGCTTATTTTTGGCAAACGGATTTTTTCGAAAAGTCAAATTCCAAACGAGATGAAACTACCCAAAATATTACCAAAAAGTAAAATAATATCGCCATCATTGTTTTTCCTCATGCTGACCATAAATGTGAGAAAATTTTATCCAGTTGTATGTTAATAGAAATCCGCTGCTTTGCTTATCATCACCGATTACAAATGATTAATTCAGAAACGCGAACAAAGCCGCGAAGACACGCAGTTAACTAAAAATGAACAAGCTACTTCATCACTAAGCCAGCTGACCGCCGTTTTTTTCGAATAATACAGTATATTTTTAATTTTACCTGAGTATTTCCCATGCATTTTCAACGTTATCGTTCTGTCTGCCGTATCTTCTTCTGGAATAATCCCTAAACCATTCACTTAAATTTGCCGGTTCAGATCTCCAGGCGGTCTCAGTCATCAGATCGTAAATAACGTAGTTTTGATTTATACCCTCCATGGTCAATCCCGTTCCAATCATTGTCGAATTTTCCGAGTTTCTTGTCTTTATTACTTCCTGAAATAAAACGATATTGCTTTAGGGGTGGAATTCTATAGGAAATTATTTTTTATATCCATAAATACCGTGCTGGCAACTGTTACTTTTGGCGTCGGTATTTACATTGATGAAGTAAAGTCGACATAGGAATCGTATTAAGTCGGTAGTGGTTAGAGAAATGCGACGGTGTGCTGTTGCGTTGTTGCCTGTACGCCTTTCCCTATCAATTTAAAGTAAATCAGATTCGCAAACCGTGTTATTTTTAAGACTCTTTTTTCGAAAAGGTGTCGAAGCATTAATGGTGGTGCGTTAGGTTCACCAGAAAACGTCAATGTAAATCGAGATAATTTAAACCAAACTTTTTTAACACATTAACGCCATAACTTAAAAACCATTTTAGATATTGAAGCTTTTTTGTTTATGAAGAATCGGAAATCATTTACCATTATGTTTACATAAAGAAAAATTCGTAAAAGGTTGTTTTTTTCCATTCTAAAATTTAAACAGCCCAATCATTTACTTTTAGTGCATAACAAGTTTCAGCAAATCGTGTAACTTTTTTATTTAATGACAAGATTTTTGCAGAAGAAGTTTTTGAAAAACTACAATCTATTACTTCTAATAGATTTCGAGATATCGATTTTTGAATTCAGAGTTCCTAAATAGCGACCACTGTCGAACACGAACTCAATTCCACTTATTTTTCCAAAAACTTTAAAGAGTATAATATAATAAATTTTAAAAAAATTTCTTCAAGCTATAGGGAAAATTACGAATCGACTGTTAACTTAATAAATAACAAATAAAGTATTAGAGAAGTATTAAATGCGACGCAATGATGTACCTTCCTAGAACGTTAAGTAACTCGGCAGACAACTGACAGAGGTATTGACTGGGTCGACCGGTCAGCGACAATAATCTGCTATCCCCTTCCACGTCTCTTAGCAATGTGCACAGTTTCTCGGTTTATTTCATACGTTTGGCAACGTGTTTACTGTTCCATCTTTGTTCAGTACATTATAAACGCTTTGTACTCTTCTTATATAAGGAAATCTCGACCCAAGACTAACCTTTGCCAGCCCTTAGTAGGATCATATAGAGTATTAATTGAAATATTAAATTGCTATACACAGATTGTCTCAAATTTGACGCATTTTTGCGATCTAGGATAAAACAAATGTTTTTCCTACATTAATAACTGCCTTGAAAAATAAAACGAATTAGCAACAGTGCATTTTAAAGATGGATCATAATGATGAGCAAATACAAGACCGAGACTCCCTTGATCTTGGTCTTGCAGTTAATAAGTAGTCTTGGTCTTTTTTTTTAATAAATTTTTGTTCGATTTTCTTTGAACTTTTTCTATCTAATATAAGTTGTATGCATCTTCCGATAGCGTAGATTTCTGCCTGTAATATTCTGGGGTAGGCTGTCCAGCCGAAATACTCCTATTGTTTAGTTAAATATAAAGTTACAAACTAAAGATTGAGGTTTCTCTAAAAACTTCTATAAACTCAGGCTGAAATACCCTGTATATGTATGAGATATTATTTTTTTACCGTATTGATGATATCAGCTGAACCATACATTCCAAGCGTACCACCAAAATTGTGTAACATACACCAAATATAGGGCTGTCCAAAATACTGCTCCATTCGATCGTACTGAGGAAATTGTTCTGATTGAAGATCCAATACGATCATCTGACCCTATTTGAAAAAAAATCAGGAATATATTTATTTTAACATTGATTTATTATAAAAAAATATTATTTATTATCCTCACAACAAGACACACAACAACACTTGTGTTTTTTTATATTCAAAATGTTTCCCTAATGTCAAAATTATCAAACATAATTATAGGGTATTTAATGTCAGTAACGTCAACATTACAGAGAGAGGTAGATATTTGGTTGAAAATAAAAAGAAACAATAGATAAACAGGCAGTGAGGAAATTGTTCTGATTGAAGATCCAACACAATCATCTGACCCTATTTGAAAAAAAATAGAGAAATACATTTATTTTAACATTGATTTATTATAAAAAAATATTATTTATTATCTTAGACACACAAGAACACTTGTGTTTTTTATCTTCAACATGTTTCCCTAATGTCAAAATTATAAAACATAATATGTGTGTGTGTGTGTGTGTGGTATTTAATATGTCAGTAACGTCAACATTACAGAGGTAGATATTTGGTTCGAAAAAAAAAGAAACAATAAATAAACAGGCAGTAGGACAAATATACACGAACATATACAAAAATTCATCCACAAATTAAAGCTACAGTAATTAAAAGCATTACAAGTAACATTTTTTTAATTATTTTTTATTTACCGTTGGTACACTAGTCAAAAACTCTCCGCCCTAGTTGTGTCGTTCCAAAACGCGTCGTTATAGAACATCCAACCTTGTAACACCTCTGTATATAAGAAAAATAAAATATTATAATGATATCAATAACTTACTTTAGGCACTGAAGTTAACAAGGCTTTGGCTCTGCTTCTCGTCCAGAAGAATAAAGAATGGACGAAAAGCCATCCTTGCATCACCCTGTATATCAGAAAATATGTACATATTTTAATAAAATTGGCACTACTCTAGATAGGTACTAAAATTACTAGATAAAACGGAAAGTATTTAATAATACTAAGTTATACATAATATGTAGGTATATTAATAGTGGTTTCTGGATATAAAATTTATTTAAAATTTTATAGTTATTTGTTTATTAGTGACACAAATAAAAGCCAAATAATTAAAAAAAAAATATAAATAAATAAATAAATAAATGCCTTTATTGTCAAAAAATTTTTCAATTTGTAGACAAAGGTAAACTAACAAACAAAGTAAAAAAAAACAAGGTACACAAACAAACAAACAAAAGATAATACAAAACATTATACAAATAATATTGTCAGTCTTATTGTTAAAATAAAATAAACATTGAAAAAACACAATTGTAAACCAAAACTTACCAAATTGCTTCGGGATCAGCTTGCCTCATAGCAGAAAATATACTCTTACCAACGTTGGATAAATATGTCAAATCGGTACTGCTTGGTTCCATTTCATTGAAACTGTCACAATTGTACACGTGATCAGTACCATATTCTGCAATTTGCTATAATTTAAGACAAAAAGTTCTTATAATGTAACCTTTCTCAACAGAGTTTTATTTGATTTTAATTAAAGAAGAATTTTCATCATTTTAATCATGTCTTCTCAAACTTATAGCAAACTGAACTTTGAAAAACACTAAATTATAGTGTGTACGTACTTCTTCAATAAACATTTTTCCAATAGTTTGAAAAATATCTTCTGTGGGATCTATAAAGTACGGACAACAAAACCTATCTGCGAAATTATTCCATTTTGCCATGAGAGTCATGTTGGTGTCTGGAAACAAACTAAAGACTTACTTATTTACACCCTGTATATTACTAATCTGATATTTACTCATGGAATGCTCTAGGTACATGTCCAGCAAATGCAGGAAGGATTGTTATAACGCCAAAGTCTCTAAGTCTGTCCAAGATCTGGTGCTGAAGGTTCAAAGATCTGTCATGCCAGGAATCAGAGAGTGGTCCTCCCCATCCACGGAGATTGCCCATTCTTAACCTAAAATAACCATTGTTTAAAGCTAACAAAGTCCCAGTAGATGACATGCCAAGTGTAGTACCGTACGATCGAGAAAAAAACGGCGTCAGCGATGGCTATGAAATGAAGATCGTTGTCATTTTATATGTAAAACTAGCGTATACCCGCGACTTCGTTCGCGTCGAATTAATCATTGGTAATGGTGATGATAAAGCAAAGCAAGAATTACCATTAACATACAAACTGGATAAAATTTTCTCATATTTATGTCAGCACGAGAAAAAACAATATGGTAATATTAATGTATAACTTGGTAATATTTGAGGGGTAGTTTCATCTAGTTGGAATTTGACTTTCGAAAAATCCGTTTGCTAAAAATAAGCTTTTTACGTCAAGCAGTTTAAGCAGAATCGTGGTTAAGAAATTGTCCAACTTTTTGGAACACCCTGTATGATTTTTTAAAAAAATTCAAAATATGTAAAAAAAAACAAATAAATTATGCTTGTCCAAGCGTTTTCCTGAAAGACTAACCGTTTTTTAAATAACAAATATTGTAATATTTAAGGAGCGTTTTCACTCTTTTGGAATTTGAAATTCGAGAAACCCCTCCTTATCAAACCTCTACACACAAAAGTCAATCCGTTTGCAAAAAATCAGCTTTAAACGTCAAGCAGTTTAACAGAATCGTGATTACTCAATGGTCATATTTTATGAAACCCCTGTATAAATTTTTAAAAAAATCTTAAAATATGTAAAACAACAAAATAAAATATACGTGTTTAAGAGTTTTTCCGAAAAACTCACCGGTTTTTAAATAAAAAATATTCTAATATTTGAGGGGTGGTTTCACCCCCTTAGAATTCGAGTTTCGAAAAATCCCTTCTTATGGAACCTCTACACCCTAAAGTCAATTCGTTTTCCAAAAATCAGCTTTTTACGTCAAGCGCTTTAAGCAGGATCGTGGTTAATCAATGACCTGATTTTTCGAAACACCCTGTATATTTTTTTAAAAAATCTTAAAATATGTAAAAAAAACAAAATAAAATATACGTTTTTAATCGTTTTTTCGGAAACTTGACCGTTTTTTAAATAAAAAATATTGTAATATTTGAGGGGTGGTTTCACCCCCTTGGAACTGGAATTTCGAAAAGTTCCTTCTTATTGAACTTCTACACCCTAGAATCAACCTGTATGCCAAAATTAGGCTTCTTACGTTGAGTGGTTTGAGCAGGATCGTGATTAATCAGTGAGTCACTTAAGGATTTTATCCTTTTAAGGGTCGTTTAACCTTTCCGGGACCGTGCGGGATATTTTAGGTACCCCAGATGCGTTTTTTCTTTAATAACTTTTACAATTTTTATTTCTCACTTTTTTCCTATCAGGGAATCCTAGAATATATATTACAAAACCCTTTTTTAACAAAAATAGCCAAATAATTTTTTATTTTCGGCGAAAAACTGAAATTTACTGCCTGGGGTACCTCCGTTACCCCGCACGGCCTACTTTGATTTGAAGTCCTACGCGCACTATTCATGTTTTTTCGTGTTGGTGACTTTGTATGAAGACGTAAACAAGTTCCATATTCAGTTTAGTGTTGGTATTTACTGTGATGTAGTAAGTTAGTGTGTGTATTTATTGGAAAATGGCGCAAAAGGAATATACTGATGATGGGCTAACAAAAAATGAATTCCTGCCGAATTCGCTTCGAGAGCTGCGAAGAGCAATCCTTCAGCACAAAGACTTGTACTTCTAAAAGTTCTAAGAAGTATATAAAATAGTAACAAGTTTCACAAAACTGTAAAAGCAGCAATAAAATTATTTCTTGCCAAAAGCACAGTTCCTATAAATCCTGCTAAAGAGATTCAACCTAATTCAAACCAAAGATGTGGCTTTTGCGCCAGATCACGTATGAAAAACAGAAATATTATGTAATACATGCAAAAACCCCATTTTTAATATTCTCGGCAAAGAATGTAAAACGTTTTTCTCTGACTGCCAAAATAATGTGTAGAAAACTAATAAGAGTTTAGTTTTAAAATTAAATGTTTTTTATATTAAACAAATACAAAATATTTAAATTATTGACGTTTTATTGTTAAACTTTACAAATAATTACTAATAATTTACCTGAGTGACAAAATATTAATAGTTTTTGAAATATTTCAGTGGGGTATCGTAGTTACCCCACACGGCCTGAAACGTAACTTTTTGTAGCACGGTCCCGGAAAGAACAAAGTTCAAGAGGTAATATACTTTTTTTATTTTTAATCTTCGTTTCATAGCCATCGCTGACGCCGTCTTTTTTTCGATTATTCTGTACTTACCAAGATAAAAATGCTGGTCCAGAAAAATGTTCGTCAATATCCGTATTTGTCAAATTCAGTTTCTGATAAACCCTCTTCCATATCGCTTCCTGTCCATTAAATGCCAGTACAAAATTGAACGAATTTAGTACAATCCAATCAATGTGTTTCTCCCACTGTGTCCAGTCCCACCAAACAAAACTGTAGCTTGTAGTACATACATTTTGGTAGTACCGATACCTAAAAAAATGTCGTCATGGTAACCATTTCTTGAAAGCCTATTCCTATTTTTTAATAATATTTTTTTTCCTAAAAAAAAAAAAAAAAAAAAAAAAAAGAAAATAGTAGATAAAATAGTATTTTAACCGCAAAGGGTAGAATTAAATGTATAATTTATTTTTTTTTTTTTTTTTAAAAACTTATTTCTTCTCGCACGGATCTTTAATGTGCTTCATTTTTTGGAGTTATTGCGGATTTAAATGGAAGTATTTTTGATATGGCGTTTGTCGTCCCAGCTCTGTAAACTGTTGGTAAAATTTACTAAATGTCCTGGCCATTTTCAATCAGCAATCGACATGAGAGAGAATTAAAGAAATATTGACTCAAAACTGACCAACTAAAAGACAGATTTATTTATTTGTAAAAGTTACATAGAACCAACGCCAAACCAGCAACAATATTGTCAAGGTGTAGGTGGCGCTAAATTGTATTGCTGGTTGCCTACGTAACCGCAACGTGCATTGCTGGTTTGCCCTACGGTGCATTGAGGAACCTAGCGAATTCGCCAAAAAGTGAAACACGTTTTCGTTGAAGCTAAGTGCAAAAGCGAATCGGGCAGCAGTAGAATTTTCCAGTCTGCAGAAGTAGAGTTGGGCGGTTATTGGTAAAAACCGGTTATAGGTAAACCGGAATTATCTTTAAAAAAAATAATAACTTGACAAAAAATATAAACCGACACAAAATTAACCCGGTTATTCTTAATAAACCTTAACTAGCTAAATACTAATATTATTTAGTTTTTTCCTATAGGTTTACTAACCTCTACACTCCATATGTGTGGTCTACTTCAATTTTAGATATATAAACTTAGTTAAATCGCACGATTAATAGAGATTGTAAGCAACTGTAAGTATGGTAATGTAACAAAATGGAATTCTAAATTAAAAATGCTAACCTCACTTTTTGAGTAGACATTGGATATGAATATTAAATAGTAATACTTAACGTCAAATAAACCAAACAACTCACAAGTTCTTCAATCTACAACCAAGTTATTTATAATCAAATATATGGGAGAAAAAATTAGAAACCACAAAGAAATATAGACGCAAAAAGAAAAATAAGAAGACCTGAATGAATAGATAATGAAAGATTATTTTCATTCATTACTTGAACTTTAATTTTTTTTTTTTTTAATGTTTTTTTGTATTCCTTAAATCATAAGTTAAGAGAGACTTCAAACTAAAATAAAATATTTTACGTGAAACGTGGGTGCAAACTGAGCGAAACCAGGAAACTTGAAAAGAACCGTTGAAAATCCATTAAAGTCGGTTAAAATTTAAATATAGAATTAGAGAGATCCTATTGGAAGTTAGGTTTGTATCAACTAGGCTAGCTGGTGCTAGTAGTAGTCTATGTCATTAGTACTTTGTTTTATGGCTTGACCTGTCAGGGCCATTTGGCCGTTGTTTTGATTATATCATCAGGGTTCGGGTCTTCTTGTATTGCTTCTTGAGATTATATTTTGACATTGTGCCATTTTATATTTTCGTTTGGGGAGCGGTGATCTCCGTTATGTCGTAACCTATCGGGAGATAGCGGGTGCCGGGTTCGCTCTTCGACAGATTTACGATTCAACAAGCTAATTATTTTAATCTGTTGAGTTTTGTTAAAACAAGTACTGATTTTTTAAAAAAATAACTGGCTATAGGTTATTGAACGTAATGCAAAGTTATTAGGTTAATTTGGTTGAAAAAAAACATACCTTTAAATAACACGTCTTTTTTAGAGGAAGAATACGGTTATTCAAGAAAACCGGTTACTTTGCTCCATGCTCTAGTAGCAAGTAGAAGCGCTCCTTCCGAGAATTTTAGAACAATTCGAGAAAACACATGCAATAGAGTATATAAGCCCGCGTAATCGGGCAATTGGGACAGTTGAGTTTGAAGTTTGAAATATTATCCCACGCGTTCTAAAATGCGAATCGGACGAATTTGAGGCGAAGGAAATTTTTCGGATGTACTTAACCAGCCGTTAAACGGTAGCTACTAAAATGCCGTTATATAGATATTGTGACGATCCCGTTTCAATGTCGGGACGAAAACAGTAATGCCTTTCTCTATATAGCATTTTGCAAGAGCACTTGTGGGTCAGTGGCTGAGGTTATCGCTTTGTAAGAGAATGGTCCGTGGTTCAAATCTAACGCCGACCAAGACTTTTTTTTTTTTTATACATTTTTTTGCTTATAGCGTGAAGTCTTCTGCATTGGTGTCACTCTTTTTGGTTGGAGTGGTTCAGTTATTTGGCGAGTTGGTTAGCCTGGTTATTTTGAGGGTGTTAATTCATTGGTTGGTTGGTTATTTGGTGGGGGTGGTTGGTTTTTTACCTAATTTATATTTGTTTTTTATATTTTTCTCAGTGTTTGAGTGGTTAGTTGCTGTTGGTTATTTGGTGGGGTGGATGGCGTTGGTTAGTCCTATAAAATTCCTTGATATTGTCAAAAGCCGTCAAGTGCGTTACATCAACGACGTCATACCTATAAACGGCATTTTAGTAAGCAACCGTTTAACGGCGGCAGTTTTAAGTACAGCCATAAAGTTTTATAGAACAGTTGTTTTGGTTTTAATTAGTCATTTGTGAGTAAATATAAATTTTTAGAAAAGAAAAATAAATTCCGTTAAGTATTTTTATCGTGATTTAAATTAGTGGACCCACGGAATCCGTAACAATATTTTTCTACTCGTAATAAATTCCTTGATATAATAATTTCTGAATATTTTTTAAAACGTAACTCGCTATGGAAAAACATTGTTTTATACATGACATAAAATACCATTTCATCGTCTAATAACTATTAATGGCTTACCTGTCATTGAATGTTATAGTAACATTAACACTAGCTAAAGTACTAGGTAGACTGAGTTGAGATAGTTCCCATGATATATGAGCATTGCAGAAATATTTCAGGTAGTAGTTGAATCCAGATGCAGCTGCTACTCCGGTGGTTCCAGTAATTTGAATCTTACCATCGTTTGTACTAACTAACTAAAAAAGATAAATGTCTAGATATTTAGATATTTAATTTTAAATATGGATTGTTTTGTACTACAAAGAGATTCTACTGAAGATTTTTACAATGAATAAAAAAACCTGTCAACAATTTTTAAGTCAAGGATTACTAAGCCATAGTTTTGAAAATAATAGTTATTTTTTATACAAAACGATAAAATGGTATTTTATCGTCGACCGAAAAGATTAATTCACGAGCGATGAAAGGTCTGTTCCCAGAAGAATCTCTGACTAGTCAGCGCGCCATGGCTAAAAGATTAAGTCTCTTTAGTTGTCAGTTTTGAGTCAATATTTTTTAATTCTCTTTCGTGTCGATTGCTGATTGAATTGGAGCCAGAAATGTCTCAAAACGAAATAAATAAATTACCAACAGATATTCAGGCTGAGGCGACAAACGCCATATCCAAACTACTTCCATTTAAATCACGAATAATTTATGAAAAGGAATACAAAAATTTTCAAAAATGGAAGCAATTAAAAAACGTGCGAGAAAAAATAAAGTTTTTAACCTATCCTCGCTGTTAAAGTATCATTTAATCGACCCTTGCGGTTAAAGTACTATTTTATCTACTATTTTTGATAGATATAAGGCAATTTTAACAGTTGGTATGGAAAAAAAAACTATTATCCTATTATTCTACTTACTTTAAACAAATCTTTACCATCTGTAACCAAGTCAGAATCAATGATCACAGTAAACTCACTGTATCTATCCGGTATAGTCCTTTTAATTAGATTTTCCACAGCTGTTTTTGTACTCCTGAAGTTGTTTTTGTTTTAATATGACCTAATGTGTGTTCGAATTCTGTAAAAATTTTGTAAAATATAAATAAAATTACGTAATTTGCACGAATAATAATACAATTTTCTTTATTTTATAAAGTGCTTTTCAAATTTGTTATCAAAATATTTTACTGAAGTAGTTAATGAATTTTATTTATTCATTTTTTCTAAAAAATCACATGAATCTATATTTCTAAATAAAAATTTGAACTCCTATCATTTTAATTTGGTAAATTCATTTGTAAAATATATTTAAAATATTAAGGAGAAGACAATGTATTTAAACAAATAAGTATACTCAATACTTACTGAATGCTGCTGCTTCATGGTTTATAAAAACTATAAAAACAATTAGTAAAACTGACCAAATGGGTTGCATTATTATGTTTTAGTGTTGTTAATGCAATATTCTTGAACCATTGATAATTCACTGCACGTAAACATAAACATATAAAAGGCTTCTTAAGAATAAATAGCTTCACAATATTCATTAATATTAGGAAAGATTAAAAGGCTTATCTCACTGTAGTTGGAGTGGACCGTAGATTGTCGATTGTTTAAATTATTCCTTGTTAAAAATGTTCAGTTCTCAGTAGCGTAGACACAGGATCTTTTGAGATCGTTTTAGATATAAAAAATTGAAAATAAAAAAATATGTTTAAATTTATTTGTTATCATTCTAGGTAGAAACAAAGGGCTCTTTCACAAAAAATAAAATACCCAATTCAAGGACAAAATCTGAAATAGAAGACTATTTTCAGTATGTTTATCCAAAAAAAAAATAGTTCCATGACATTGAATAATTTTTTATAGCCCCTCAAAATTGCTTTAATTTGAAATAATTTTAAAGTGCCAATTGATGACGTATGAAAAATACGCCCAATCACATTGCAGAACTGTGCTCGTGCGCCAGCCAATAACTGGCAACATTGCGATTTGATTTGACCAGCACCACCTCAACTCAAGGCGAATCAACATGATATGGGTAAGGCAAATATGGCAGCGAAGGGAGCGCATTATTAAATTGTTTACCTTTAACCTGAAAAGCAGGTAGTGGTTTCTCGTTCCGATTGTATACCAGAAATAATTAATTATCTCTAGTTTGTTGTGTTTCTGCAACACGTTTGTTTAGTTCTTAGTGTTCAGTGCATGGTGTGATCAGAAAATTGTGATAGAATAACAGTGTAATAAAAATCCAAACCAGACATTCCACATAGGGAACTTCAAACTTTTGTGCTTGTCGTACTCTCTATTATTATTATTTTAAGGTAAGAACTATAAGTATTTATCAACACTTTAGTTACCTCTCGGTGTCCTCTTTTATTTGTTTTTTATTACTTATAATGGGTTACTAATCGGATATAGGTACTTACAAGATGGGTGTGTATGTGTAACATTCTTTATAATTGCTTAGATACCATATTTTCACATGCTTCTCGTGTGTTCCTGAAGATCTCATGAGACTTATAGAGGGCTGGTCACCAAGTTTCTGTTTTATATTTCCCAAAAATGTAGGGGGGGGGGGGGGGGGGGGGGGGGGGGGTCGAGCATTCGTAGAAAAATGGTTGGCAGCTATTAAAAGAGATAAATTTCACTCCTACTGTAGTTCTCGGGTACAAAAAGTGGCATTAAATATGCCTCAAAAAGGCCCCAAAGCCTCAGTTACCCTAGTGAGGATTAGTAGTTACTGGTTACTGCTTCTACACATTACCCATCTCACTCATATATTGTGATGAAATAGCTCCAAATTAGCTTTTTTACATCAAAAGATCACAGAAAGATATTGACAACATGGACATTTGAAAAATAAATTGCCTGTGGCATGTAAGTGTCTTTTTTTTGATACGGGTCCGACAATTGCTCACATAACGTAAACAGAATATATATATAAGTCCATCTTGTTCAGATTCTCATATCCAATATTTTATTGCAGAACTTATGCAAAAAAAAAGAAATACGCCTCTTACCACAAAGACAATGCCCTATGTAAAAGAAAGAGTAAAGAAAACTAAGCTAAGCGTAAGTTTTATTTACGAACCCCCAAAAAGGTATTTCAGTTTTTTTTTTTTCTATATAAAATTTTGAAACACATATTATATTTTTTATTTATCCTCAAAACTATAACATTAAAAAAATAAAAAAAAAAAAAAAAAAAAAAAACGTAGAAAAAATATTCCATATTTTTTTGACCCAAGCCAGTGTAGTTTAAATTCCAAGAGCATTTACTAAGGCTTTTACTAAGACAATTAACTTCCTATACTGTCCATATAATATATATTTATCAAACGTTCAGTAAATTCTAAACTATCGTAGGTAAGTGTTTGCAATGGAATATCTGGGGGAGAGTGCTAGTCGGGCCGGGCAGGAGGATCAGCGACGGGTTGAGTGCGGTGGCCGATGGAGTGGCGGACACCTGGCAGAGAGGCGTACCGCAAGGGGGAAGGCAGGGGAACACGACCGACTGGCGCGCGAGGAGACGGGCTGAGAAAAAGGAACGAACGGAGGGGTGACATGAAAGACTGGAAGAATACAAATTAAAGGCAGGCAGACGAGGGGGAGAAACGGGAGAGCCCGGGAGAGGAAAAAGGAGGGAAGAGGACGGGAAGCGGAACCCGACAGGGTGGGGAAAAAGGGGAGGGGAAAGAAAACAGGGGGAAAGACGCGCCAAGAAACACGTCGAGCGGCCACCAGATGGGAGTGAAAGATGTGTAGGGCCGTGGGGAGGGTGGGGGGCCCAGCCGGGCAGGGGGGCCGCGGGGCCACAAGGCCAGGGGGGACGAGGAAAAAGAATGGGCGGATGGGGGCGAGGCGGGGGGGTGGGAGGAGGGGCGGAAAGAGAACGACGCGCAATCCGGGGCGAACGGAGAGACGCGAGGGAAAAGGCGCAAGAGTATATGGACAGAGGAGGCAAGGAGGCGAATGGCCACAGAGAGGGAAAGCCCAGGGAGGGCGACGAGCAGACCCGCACAGCGGGGCGGGGCGAAAGGGCAGGGAGGGGGCAAGGCCCGAGGAGAGGGAAAAGGGGCCGCAGAGCCAAAGGTGTGCACCCGCGCTCAGACCCAGACCCAAAAGGAGCAATAAAAAGGGGGAGGGAAGGGGGGGAAAGAGTAAAGCCAGGTAACCCGGCAGAGCGAGAAGCAAGCAAGACGCACGGGGGAAGGGAAGAGAGGCGAAAAGGGGAAACAAGGGGGGGGAAAGGAAAAGGAGGGAAGGACGAAGAGGAGAAGCGTGAAAAGGAGGGGGATAGAGGGGGAAGCGTAGGAGGCGGGAAGGGAGAAAAGGAGAGAGGGGGAGGAAGGGGGGAGGAGAAAAAAAGGAAAAAAAAAGGGGGGCCCAAAAAAGAAAAAAGAAAAAAAGTGTGGGGTGTGGACCACCCGTAGGACGGAGGCGGGAAAAAGGAAATAACACCGACGGCAAACGGGAAGAGACAGAGAAAGGGAAGCAAAAGCGGGGGAAGCCGGGGCGGAGGAAGAGGATAACAAAAAGCGAGGAAAAAACAACGCCGAGGAAAAAAGAGGGGGTAGGGAGACAAGGGGAAAGGGAGGGGGCGGTGGTAAGGGTAAGAAAGAAAAGAAAACAGGGGGCCAAAAAATAGAAAAAGAAAGTGTGCGGGGGACCACCGGAGCACGGCGCAAGGGGAGGAAAAAGGAAATAAACAACCGACGCGCAAGGCCGACGGAAGAGACACAGAGGACAGGGCGGAAGGGGAGACACAAAGGAGGTGGCGGGGCAAAGGAAGAAACAGACAGAAGGCAGCCATGGGGGAAGAGAGGGAAGAAGAAGAACAGGAAGAGAAGGAGGAAGGCCCAGGGAAGAGAGAAAAAGATGTGGGACCAGGGGGAGGAGGAAGAAAAAGAGAGGGGAAAGGGAGAAAGAAGGAACGAAGACGGAGGAGAGAGGAGGGGAGGGAAGGGAGGAAAGATCAAATGGAGGACGACGACACAAGCGAAACACGCAACAAAGGGGGGGAGGAAGAGAGAAGAAGAGATGGGGAGAGAGGAAGGAAACCCAGAAAAAAAAACGGAAGAAGAGGAAGGCGAAAGAGAGGGAGTGTCAAAGGGGGAGAACATAAAACGGGAGCGCCCGCGGGGAAGGGGCCGGGGGGGATGACGGGCAGAGACAGCCCAGAGGCGGAAGAGGGGAACGGACCGGGACGAAGCCGGCGACCGAAAAAGCAGAAAAAAAGGAGAGAAGAGGGCGAGAGGGGGGGGGCAGGCGGCAGGAGCACCCGGGCCGAAGAGGCGAAAGGAGAGGGGGGGCGGGGAACGAAAAGAACGGCGGAAGAGCAACTAGGGGGGACGAAAGCCGGAGGGAGAGGCAGGAGGGGGGGAAAGGCGCGAGAACGGGGGGAGTAGGAAGGAGAAGAGAAACAGGAGGTAAAAAGAAACAGGGGGGGGAGGGACGGGGCGGAAGGTGGGGAAAGGCGGTGGCGGGGCAGGGGACCAGGCGGGAGAGAACCGGGGGCTCGAGACAGCGCAAGCAGTCCAAAGCACCCGGGGGCGAACGGCACCCAACGGGAAGGGAGGCCCAGGGAGCGGCGGCAAAAAGCGGCGGGGCCCGGCAAAACAGAGGGAGGAGGGAGAGGTCTATGGGGCGGGGGCGGGGAGGGGGCGGAGGGGGCACCGGCACGAACAGGGGGGGCGAAAGGGGCGAAACGAGAGCGGGGGGGGGCGGGAGGGGGCGGGGACGGCATCAACGGAGGCGGGGGGGAGGAAGGGAGGGGCGCCAAGCGGCTGTGTAAATAGCCCGTAAAAGGGTAATGGGTGTATGGGAAAAACGAAGGGAGAAGGAAGAGACGAGAACCGAGCAACTGGGGCGAGAGAAGGAGGAAGAAAGCGGCACGGGGGGA
>NW_022145987.1:0-10489 GCF_002938485.1 Sitophilus oryzae | reverse complement strand
TCGTGTACTTCGTTCAGTTACGTATTGCTGATGTAAATGGAAATTTCTCACATGGGTGGTCAAATTCTATAGTTTCCATTATATCAAAACAGCCTCAGAAATGTTTCAACTCAAAATGCCTCTAATTATGTTTGACTACATCAATTAAAAAGGTCTTCAAATACATCAATGTGATATTTGTCTAAAATTTGCAAAAGAATCGGAATCTCTGGATAACTCGAAATTATTTACACATTTAAAAGCCTTTGATCATGAAAGTGGAAAAATTTGTTCATTTTATTTACTGGAAATGGAAAAATTTATTTATATTAGAATTTGATAGGTTTGCACTGAAGAAACATTCAGAGTCTATTTGATATAATAGAAACTACCGCAAATTTGACCACCCATGTGAAATTTCCTCTTATTTACATCATTAAATTATATAATGAATTAGAAATATTTTATGCATTAAAGTTTACAAAAATAAAGATTTATATAGTCGAAAAAGTCCAATAGAACTAATAGAAAAGTAACTATTTTGTCACATCTTTAATTAAATTTGTTAAATAGAATTAATTTTTTATACTATAAATATCTTTTTCCTAATCTTCTACGAACTGATATAATATGAAGAGCAATCTATTAAATTACTGTGGGATTATATGCCTCGATAACATGTGGTGCAGATTATTTTCCTTAAACAAATAATAACCAAACTATACATTGATGCCGATTGTCTATGAACTCTTTCTGAAGGTCATAGAAACCTGAACGCGTAAAGGCTGATTCATGGTACACCACGATAGTACCGGAGCGGGCACGTTCAAATAAAGTAGACTGAGCCACGTCCAGACTATTATATGCTACACCGAGTGGACAACGGGGATCATGTCCGTTCCGATTATATTCTAGAAAACAGTGTTGCCGCAGTGGTATATACACCAAATTTGATACTTTTAACTCTATTTGGTATATTGGTACTACATTTTCAAATCCAGGATAATTTGGTATAATAATTATTTCCCACGCGCACCGAAAATGAATAGATATTTAATAATTATTGTCGTTGATATTGCATTAAACGCGCTTACCGATACCATTCGGAGATAATCCGCATTAATTAACGACGTTATTATAAACGTTGTAATGTCCATCGCGTTGCCTATATTAAATAGCCGAAGAAAAACTTGAAAATTTACTGTTTCTAACGTGCTTCTATATTTGCGTTTTTTAATAAAATTTAAGTTTCCAAGTGTGTGTAATTATTAGAATTGCCGTTCACTATTCTATACATGTACTTATAATTGGGTTTCCTGAATTTCTATTTCATGTTTTTCGACTCGATTTGTGTCTTTCTCAGGGTAAGTTTTATAGTAAAATTTATAGAAGAAATTCCAGCGATAAACCAGTTAAAGTCATTTGCAGATGTATTTTGTTGTGCTTTAAAAATTGTACAAAAGTGGGTACATTTTAGTTTATAATGTGGTACGCGCTAAAAGTTGGGTGCAGCAACACTGCTAGAAAACAGTCGCTATAGGCCCGTAGACGGACGAAGTATTTAGCCCGGGCGACTCATATGTTTGCCGCAACGGGGCCGGACCATAGCGGATCCGAGGAAAATGTACACCGACATTTCTTGGATGGGGCACGGACGGGTTCCGGCGAAGCTCGGCCCGTGCTCGGCTTAGCATGAATGCATAGGTATAAATACCATTTGACAATGTTTGGCCGTGCCTTCACCGTCGCACGGCCCCGGCCCGTCACGGTGTACCATGAATCAGCCTTAATTCGGTCTTCTTTCGCATCTGTTGTAGTTAATTTGTGCTATAGTATTGTGAAAAGTAAAAATTAGATGCTAAAAAGAAAATAAGGTTATACTGGGTGTCCCAGAAATAAGTGCAAGTATTTTAAGGAGTGGTAGATCTCGATAAAAGAAACATATTTTCTCTTTATCGTTTTTCAAATAAGTTAAAAATAACGGAGTTATTTTACTTTGAAAATTTCAAAATGATTTTTGCTAAAATTTTGAAGACCTGGTCTTTTCTAGTTTTATTTCTGTAAATTCAATCTAATACCTATGTTGTCATATTACCAACAAAAAAAAAAAAAAAAAAAAAAAAAAAATCAAAAATTTCGAATTTCCATTTTTTGGCGTGTTTTATACTACCGGGTATATATTTGGGACACCTGTATAATCTAGTTCACATGTACCATTTTAGTAAAATTTTTCATCTTCGCCGAAAATTACGCATGTGGTGGCACTCGATTCGTATTGTCACCTAGAGAGTTCTAAGAAAAAGTCGAAAAGGCGCTGAAAAATTACTGAAGTTTTTAACAATTAGGAGGTGAAAGTGGGGGTGTGTTTTTTTGGAATACCTCGAAAATGTGAAGATTTTCAGAAATTTGAAAAAATCCAAAGATGAAAGAAATTTACTAAAAAAGTAATTTCTAGCTCTCAGACTGTAGCTCAAATATTTATAATTTTTACAGAGCCCTGAGAACAGAGCTAAAAACTAGCGATGGGAACTATCGAATGAATTAGACTATCGAATAGTTAATGAATTAATGCTTTCAACTATCGAATGGTTTTATTCGAATAGAATCATTCATTCATTTGTATACTAAAGCATATGTGACAACCTCGCCGTGCGACTAAATGGTTATCGTTGAGCCACTATCGAATGCTTTTGATAAATGAAATTTAGTATTCGTTTGATTTTGTATGCGTCAGTTATTGGTTCTTCCAAATTTTATAACTTCGCTGTATAAATAATGTGCTATTTTGCGTTTATTAAAATAGTTAAAATAAATGAAAAAAAATTTGTGTGGTTTTCCGTAGTCCGATCTTCAATTATTTAATTTTATATGGTATATGGTCTATTTTTTAATGGGAAATTTGAGAAGTAGCAATTTTTTAAGAGAGATGAGATGAACTTATTAATTAATTTTAAAAATACATATTTGTATTTTAGATGTTTTAATTTTTTAATAATATGAATTAGTTGAACTTAATAATCATATTTAAGTAATGTGGTTAAGTAAATGTTATCGAACTCAAACTATGGGGTGAGAAAATTAAAATGAAAGTTTTACACGTGCCAATTTAATTTGGCTAATTCTTTATGCTAATTCTCTTACATGTAGTTTTGCGAAGAAATATTTCATTTATTTTTAAAGTAAATGCCAGTAAAGTAAATATAATTTTTAAATAGTAATATAAAGCACCTAATATAAATAATTTTGATTTCTAATTTTTATTTATATTTTCCTTCCATTACACTGCATGCTTAGAAAATTAATAAATGTTTATATTTCATGATTTTAAAATTTGTTGTTAATATAACAAATTAGTTCTGTAATTATTATTATTTAATAAATCAATGTTAAGCCACACACAAAAAAAAAATTAGAGACTATATTATTTTTAAATAGGATCTAATATAAATAATTTTGACATCTAATTTGTTGTTTATATTTTTTACTGCTTAAAAAAATATTTATATTAAATGACTTTAAATTTTGTTGTTAATAGGTATACCAAATTATTCTGTTATTATTATTTATTATACCAGTCTTTGCTTAAAAACATTAAAATAATTTTCCTACATGCAAAATAACAAGTATTATTGCAGTGTAACAACAGAATATTAAAAAAAAATGCAGAATATATAGACATACTATCTCTAACTAACTAAAGCCAAACAATAATATCCTTTGCTAATATCAACTAATACCAAAATATGGCAACAGCGCCCTTCATAATGTGTATTTTCTGTGTAAATACTAGCACCTCAATAAAAAAAATAATGTGTCCTTATCTATATCTGACTCCGCAAAAATCAAAGATGCCGGCTTCTTCATACATTGCCGAAACCTACGTCGCCGGTCGACAACTACTAGCGTTATATTTTATTATAAACGATCCTGACGAATAAATGAATTTCATAAATGAATGAATTTTATAAATGAATGGTTTTTGCTGCTGAATTACTTAGAATACATTATTTCAAGGCAGATGACGGATCTATTCGATAATTCTTATTCGAATAGTTTTCAACGAAAGTTTTCTTACTAACTATCGAATTATTCGAATGAATTGAAACTATCGAATGTTTCGATAGTATTCATTCGATAGTTCCCACTACTACTAAAAACGGGTAGTCTGGCTTCCGCGCGCGTTGCGTCACTTTAAGACAACTTAAAAAATTATTTAACTATATTAAATATTAATATTAAGGAATAAGAAAATTCAAGGAGTGTTGGGATATTATGAATAAAACAATAATCCGGGTGGTCGAAAGGTTTGTATCCCAATTTTAACATTATGCATTGCCACTAATAACTTTTCTAAACTGAGAGAGTTATAAAAATCCTGATAATTATTAAACTAAACCCTAAAATTATTTTCACTTAGTGAAGTTATTCTTAATGACCTTACTGACCCAGAGCCAGTGGTTCCAAAAAAGCTCTATATCTGATTTTTGGCACTTTAAGATTTTTTGACACTGATTTAAATAAAAAAAAGATATGAAAACAAATAATTATTTATACAGAAATTGTTATTTACACATCTCTTTACATAATCTTAAGATATTTTTTAATTTATTTTGATAGTTTCACATATATTAATAAATAAATAAATAAATATTTTTTCAGCCTTCAAAAAAAATATTAAAAATACAAACTATATCATGTATTTACTTTAGATGATTTGTTCTTTACTTTTTACTATAAATATATCTTAAATCATTACAGTTGAGGGTTGGAACCTTTTTGGTGTTACACAACAGCAAAATAAAACACTAAATCACCACAATACACCAAAACACTTACTTTTTACACTGGACGCGCGTTTCGCTAACCATGTTAGCATCATCAGCAGATGATTATAAACTAAAGTACAATCTACAAGTTGAGCGTTTATATACTCGCCCAGTAGGCACCGAGTGGGCGTGGCAAAATCTAGCCAGCCGAGTCAGAACCCACTGAGCGTAACAATAATTAGATTTCCGCCACTAGAGTAGTAGGAACAAAGAACTTGATGGAATTGGACCTTTGCCTCTGTTCCTACTATCTTTACATTTATTAATTCTGATGCTTTCATATGCATCTAATTGCCTGTAATTTGAGACTTGTTTAATTAATTTTAAATTATTAAGATCTATAATGTTCATTATCAATATGTTCGGCAACGCAAGATTTATCCGGTCTACCATATCTTATCTGAGCTAAATGTTCTTAAATCTAGTTAATATTGGATCTTCTAGTTTGCCTAACATATTTCTGATTACGATCTTTACAAGAAATTTCATAAATACCCGACCTTTCCAGTGAGGTGTTTTATCCTTTGAATTACCTAATAATTGTTAAATTTATTATTAGCACTATACACAAGTTTATAATGACATTCTTAAAAATTCCTTTTAAACCACGGGATAACACTCTATCAAACGGTATCGAAAAATATTTAGATCTTTCTCCACTTGAAAAGTCGAATTTTCAGAAATCATTAACCTACACCTACGTTTTCTAATTAATTTATCAACTAGTGAAGGGGAATATCCATTACACTCAGCTACATTCCTAATGTAATCACTTTCTATTTCATATCTTTCGTTGGAAAGTGGGAAACTAACTAATCTAAGAAATTTAAACTAGCCTTTTTATGTTCAACACTATGATGTGATTCATTAGGAATATATCTGCGTGTGGTCGTATTTTTCCAATAGATATCAAATTCCAGGCAATTATTAGCATTTCTAATAACTAATATCTATAAATTGGTAATTCAATCGTTGTTTTCAATTTCATGCGTAAATTTAATGGAAGGAATGACATTAAATTTAGAAATAAAATTATCTATGGTGTCTGAATGTGTGTCAAAAACAAGTAAATATCATCCACATACCTAAACCATACTCTTGGAAAATACTCAACTGATTCCTAGCCTCCACTTCAAACTTGCTCATGAATAAATTAGCTAAAATGGAGACAATGGATGACCCATTGCTGTCCCTTCCCGCTGTTCAAAAAGTTGTTATTAAATTGAAAACAATTTTGTTTCATACATAACGATGTAAGCTCAATATATTCAGTCACAGTTTTGTTGTCGAGACCATTTGCGTTCAGTAATTCTTTCAAGTAGCCTAAAGTATGTGGAATTGGAATACTTGGGAACAACGAATATACATCAAAGGAGACCAAAATTTCACCTTCATGCAATGTTATATCTTTAATTTTGTTAATGAATTCAATATTATTTTTAACTGCGAAAGAAGGTTCATGATCAGGTAAATTTTCGAACTCCCCTGATAACCATTTTGCCAAATTATAAGTCGGAGAACCTACAGCCGAAACAATTGGGCATAGACTTGTCCGGTTTATGAATTTTTGGCAAAGCATACAATTTTGGTAATGAAGGATTGGATACTTGCAATTTCCTCTTTAAAGAAAGATCAATAAGGGTGCCATCTTCTTTTATTTTTTTAACGTCTGCTACCATCTTAGACAAAGGATCGTTTTTCATCTATGTAGGGGCCATTATCGATTAAGTTGTTAACCTTATCGTAATAGTCTTTTATCTAATATAACAACCTATTTCCCTTATCCTTTAAAAATATAATATACAGTGTTCTATTTCAAAATAACAAAGAAAATTCATTTTATATTTTAGAATATTTATGTAGAATTTTGAACACCCTGTATGATTTAAGTTTACAGTATTTAAAGCAAAGTAAGTACAGACCATCTAAAGCAAATGCTCTAATATAGTTTTGATTAAAATATTAAAAATACAGGTCTTGTATTTTTACTATTTTTTTTAGATAGGCTGAAAAAATATATTTTTAATTATTTATTAATTTCTCTGGAACTATCGAAATATATTTATTCATATCTTAGGATTATTCAAAGTGATCTGAAAGGCAGCCAAAAATACAATAATATACAGGGTAAAAAAAATCAGCCCGATCCACTCACACTTTTTTGAGCCAATTTTTTGCTTTTGTTGAATATAAACAAAACAACAAAAGTTAAGACAATAGTTTTATTTAAATAAAATATCGTATTAGCTTATTTCACATTACATTTCAACAATAATAATCAATGTTAGGAACAACAAAATATATTATTACATCTATATGATGTCTAAGAGTTAATCTGAAATTGATGATTTCTAAAAAAAAACAAAATTTATATATATAAGTCAGAAAAAAAATGAAAGTTTGTATATTATAAAAGACTGCAATAAAATTAAGTACCTACATTTTCACTGTTAAAATGAACAAAAAATATATATATAAATTAATAATTCTAAAATATATTACAGATCATGTTTTATATCCTAGCTAATCTGCAGAGATTTAAAATTTCTTACAGATACTACCACGTTTCCTTTTTCGTTTAAAATATTTTATTAAGTTCATACTCAATCGCTTTTAGGAATATATACAGGGTCGCCAACCTTAATTAATCCAGACTTTCTAGTTTCGCAGTTGATTCCCATGGTTGGTAAGCTGCTTGGACCATTACTTAAACGGTATCTAAAAATATAACCATGATTTAAATTAAATATATTAAAAAAATGTAATAAAGGTACTAACGTTTCTAGTGTTTTTAGTGGCTCTCTATCGCTACTTCTGGAAGCATTTTCTGGATCGATAGTTGTCATAATACATCTGAAAAAAATCATATCATTAATTAAATTAAATCATAATATCCTTAACAAAAAAATGTTTTATAAAACTTTTTTTTGTTAAGGAATACTTAAATTTACTATATATGAACTTATATGTTTTTCTAGTTTTAAAGGTGTGGCAAAAAAACTTTGGCATTACCGTCCATATTTACAATTTACAATATTTTACAATGTTGAAGACATAAGAAACATTTTCAGTATTTTGAATTTTTTCATTAGTATCAACAAATCAGAGTTACCAGGCACGCCACAGTTGTGACTTACCGGATAATAAACAGTTATAAAAAATATATAACAGCTCACTGGCATCGATTTTTTCAAAGACTCTTAATGTTTTTACTGTTTGAAATCAATAGACACCATAAATGTGTTATTTTAAACTGTTATTTTGTAACTTCTAAAAAATAACAGGTATGAAAATAACAGCTCACTGGCATCGATGTTTTTCGAAGACTCTTAATGTTTTTTACTGTTTAAAATGAATAAACACCATAAATGTGTTATTTTAAGCTGTTATTTTGTAACTTCTATAAAATAACAGACATGGCATATATACATGGCAGACAACTGTTATTTGGCATCGACGTTTTTCGAAGATTTTTTTCATGTTTTTACTGTTTAACAATAAAACTAATAAATATCATATATCTGTTATTTTAAGCTGTTATTTTGTAACTTCTAAAATAACATATGTGAAAATAACAGTTCACTTCCATAGATATCTTTCGAAGTTTCAATTTTAATTCATTGTTCATCGAAATTATTTTTGTTTTTATTGTTTAACAATAAAATCAAGAATTACCATAAATCTGTTATTTTAAACTGTTATACTGGCATCGATGTTTTTTAAAGATTCTTTTTGGTGTCTTTATTGTTTAACAATAGAATCACTAAATAACATAAACCTGTTATTTTTAAATAATAACAATTTCAACTATTATTTAGATAAAACAGATTTAACTAATTCTTATTTTGAATATAATTTTTTTTTGCGGAACAGTTTGGCAGTTCCAAAATAACTTGCATTGTTATTCTTTTGATGATACCTCGTGATTTCTATTATAAGAATAGTTAAGTACGTTTTCATCTTTATTGTTTCAAAACATACCTAGTAAATTTTAAGAAAAAAAGTTATTTCTAAAATTTAACACTTTCAATAATTTTTCTTACCTTGTACACTCTTTTGACATTACGTAGTACCACGTCTCAATCTTGATCCCTCCCATTTGGTCCTCTGCGTATGGTTCCAAGCAAGGGCCGTCCACAATGACGTTGGGACGGAAATTGTCTACCGAAACACTAGACTTGTTTATTCTTTTGTTCAAATCGCGAATAGAGGCTTGGTTGACCAGAAGGATTGCAGTTAAGTCAGAGTACAGTCCCTAGTAAAAAAATACTTATTACTAAGTAGTAAACATATAAAAAAATATTTCCCAAGTTCCAAAAAAATATTTATGCTGAAATGCAAAGCTATTTATACATACAGCCTGGCAAATATCACAAAGGAACGGAGAAACGTTAAGAGAAATTTGATTTTGATGTCAATATGACTCCTACTAGTAGAGGGCGCCACCTACATATTTTTTAACTGGTTTGAAGAGTAATAACTTTTCGTCCGCACCTGTATAAAACTACTGAGTAAAAAAAATATAGATTTACGACGTTTTTTACGTAAAAAATGTCTCTTGGTAAAAATCGCTACGAGTATTGGTTTTCGACATATTTGGAATCGAAATTATCAATACCTGTCATCGCTGACATAAATTAAACACGTTGACTAAATAGTTATTAGACTGAGATCATAAATTTAAAAGTTTTTAGGCCAAAAGTTCAACAGAAATTGTTTTATCATCATTTTTTGGCAGAAAAATTTATGATCAATTTAAAAAAAATAAAAGTTTCCCAAACTTATTGTTTCAGTGAAATAACTATCTACTCAACGTGTTTATTTTTCGTCAATAATGTCATGTATTGACTATTTCCATTCTAAATATCTTGAGAACGGTTGCTCGTAGCGATTTTTACAAAGAGATATTTTTTACGTAAAAAGTCACAGACATGTATATTTTTTCACTCGGTAGTTTTATACAGGTTCGGACAAAAAGTTATTACGCTTCAAAACAGTTAAAACACCTGTAAGTGGCGCCCTCTACCAGTAGGAGTCATATTGACATCAAAATCAAATTTCTCATGTCAAAAAACTCCTAGACACCAATTTTCTTCGAAATATTGACGTTACTTCAGAAATTATTTGGCAAAAATCGAAATAAAAATGAAACTCCTACACCCTGTATCTCTGAAACTAAGCATTTTAGGACATACATTTATACAAACTTTTTTAATTATTTTTTTATGCAGAATATGCTGCCGAAGTTTCCGGAATAAAGTTCGGACCACCCTGTATATTTCATATGAATTAAAGTTATTGTTGCCAACTATGGACATATTGGGCGCCGGGCTGACTAACTAGAATTTAAATTTAGCGCTGGGGATTCAGATGGTAGCTCTGCTGTAAAAAATGTCGAGTTGCCGCAATTTTTATTTATTTCCTGACATTGTCATTCGTTTTGACACTTTAGTTTTGTATTGCGAGTTTTCAGTTTAAGTAAATAGTGTTGTGATTAGGGAATGCAATCCCGCAAACCCGCGGGATTAAAGCAATCAATCCCGCGGATCCACAAAATTGCGGGACTGTAAACAATAGTCATACATTTGGTCCTACATGGTACAAAAGGCATTGTACATTTTGCATAGGCCCACAATATATTGATATAGCGTGTATCTTAAACTAGCTGTACAGATATTTTGACC
>NW_022145986.1:6895-12542 GCF_002938485.1 Sitophilus oryzae | reverse complement strand
AAATTGTTTTAATCATCTGATGACCTAGGCATTCTTTGACCAACTTCGAATTGATTGTTACTGAATTGATCGATTTTAAGTCTGTTTGACTATCAGATAAGATGGCTGTTTCTTGTTTCCGGCAGTTCCTATCTAAGATAAGTTGTACGCATCTTTCGATAGCGTAGATTTCTGCCTGTAAGATGCTGGCCTGTATTACAGGCAATTAGATGCATATGAAAGTGACAAAATAAACACGCGACGATTAATTCAACACACAAGAAGAGAATATTAGTGGGAACGTGGCTTTTGCTCTTGGTCTAAAGTTGGTCATCTGCAGACGATTTTGTATTACGTATGCGTTACCATTCTTGACATCGATTTCATTCAACCGATAACATTTAAAGTTTAGTAAACATTTGGTTTTTTTGCTGACAACATCTCTGTATATTAATTTTCATATCATTACAAGGTAAGTATATTTGTTTATATGTACTAAAAATATTTTTTCTTTTTACTTACCATGAAAATATCGTTCAGGAAAAAAAAATTCTGGTAAAGTTTCAGCTTTTAGTCAAACCTACACCCTCGTCCCAAAAAGTGTCATTTTTACTCCTAATAAAATACAGTATACTATTATTGTCTTTGTAGACATTTAGAACTGTGCCAAGATAGAATTAATCTTTTACTGAAAACGCTTTAAGATACATATTTTACATAACTTTTTAGATGTTTGTTTCGGCATATGTTTTTGGAATTCTCATCACTCTGTTTCTGTTACTCATGAGTTATTTTTGGAATAAGAGAAGAATGTACAGACTGTCCCTAAAGCTGCCAGGACCAATATCCTTACCTGTCATAGGAAACGGATTACAGTTGTTGTGCTCTCCTGAAGGTAAGATTGACTAAGAATATAATTTTTTTGTTGTTCTTAAGTGTCATATTATACAGGGTGCCAATTTGACCATTAGTAATTCTTTCTTATTTATTAGTAATCTAGTTTAAAGGTTATTTCCGATTGGCACTCTTCAAATTATTATACCTATACTTTTTTTCGTTTTCTTTAAAATAGATATGTACGACCACTCTTTGGGTATTTTTCGAAGATACCCAAGTCCAATGAGTTTTTGGTTTGGTCCAAAATTTTCGATAATTTTTAAAGATGCTACACAAGTGGAGGTATGTTAAAATAATTTAATAGTCTTAAATTCTGTCACATTTTTATCTTAATTTAAGTTAATTTTTAACTAAATTAATTTTAAAAATGTATCACAAATCGTTGAAAATTTTTCAATATTTTTGTAAAAAAGTTCATAAGAAGTTGAGTATTTAGGGAAGAGTATTATTTAAAAATATATTTCAATTTTAACACTTAGGAGGTATTTGTACAATGCTAATTTGCTTATTAAAATGTTACAATGACACCTTACCCAATGACAGGTGCTTAAATGAGGTAACTCAGATGAATACAAAATTAATGATAAAATATTGCGTCTTTGAATTTTAAATAATTAAATACATTTTTAGTCAGACATTGTTGATGTACAGATGCCCCGCGACATAGGTATATTTTTGTTCGAATTTTAGTTAAATTTTGATGTCAAAACTTTATGACAGCAAAACAAAATAACTATTTTTACGCTAAAAGGCACTGGGTTGGGAATCAGTAGAAACAAATTTCTCACTTTTATTTATTGCTCTTTGCCTTTTGTCTTTTGATTGTTACTTTTGGATTTAACTGTTGCTGTTTGCTTTTTGACTTTTTTTGCTAAATTGACATCAGTTTTTTTTGTTTACCTGTTGTATTATAATTAGGATTTCTTACATTACATAAATTTTTATACAGGGTGTTTCAAAAACATGTGGTATCTCTCATGGGGAGATTCCTCACGTAAAAATATGATTTATTTTTGATATTAACATAGGTCCGATTCTGCTTTGTTTCGTAGCTACAGGGTGTTAAAGTCTAAATATTTTTTCGATTTATTGTAATTTTTTTCCAAGTACTTATAGTGATTCGAATGAAATTTTGAGGGTAAAATTTACTATAAGTGCTACATAATATATAAAAAAGGGTCGATAAATTCATCAGGGACGTGCATATGGGCTATCACTGGAATATTAAAAAAAACATTGTATTTGTATTGTATTGTATTGACTAAGAGTGGATCCCGCAGGTGGGACCCTCCACTTCGGCCGCGAGGGCCTATTGTGGCTCAGTTTCTACAAGCTCTTTAATAGAAAAAGTGCATTAAAGGTCACCCTCAAGACCCAGCCCTTTAACATAGGCCGTTATGTCTGAGGGTGATGTGTCTCCTAGGTCTGATAGGTCTAGCGTGGTTTTGCCAAACACCTCAATCCTGGTACTGCCCCCAGCGGGGCAGGTACACATAACGTGCTTCATTGTTTCGTCATCTTCCATACACGCCACTGACTTTTTTCCTTTTGATATCAAATTTGTATAGGCCGTTTAATGTCAATTAAAAATTATCTTTTGATATTTTGTTGAATTCGGCCTCCTTGATGAGATAAACGCAATTTTATTAATCACAACTAATAAAATTAAAATAAAAATAAAATTAATGAATTATATATTTTACCTAATTTATTAATAAATATTATTACTATTAGTCCAACCTACAGCAATTTCAAATAAAAAAATAATGGTATTTGAGATAATTATTACAAAAAACCTAATTTTAAAAAGTTTTAACATCTTGTAATTCTAAAACTATGCATTTCCATACCCATGTTTGTAGGAACTTTTTTTCATATTTTTTGATGAGGAATCCATAACTACATATTTAAAACTTTCGCAAGTTAATGTTATTCAATTTTTTTAAAGGTCGCTATTAGACTTGGTCAGGAAAATTAATAAAATTGCGTTATCTCATCAAGGAGGCCGAAATCGACAAAATATCAAGAGACAACTTTTAATCGGCATTAAACGGCTTACACTATTTAGCAAACAAGAGAAAACAATGTCAGTGGCGTACATGCTTTTTTTAGATAAATATTCCAGTGATAACCCATATGCACGTCCCTGGTGAATATGTCGACACTTTTTTAGCTTTAAAATATATTGTCATTTATAGCAACTTTTACCCTAAAAATTTCATTCGAAACGCTAACATTACTTGGAAGAAAATTATAATAAATCGAAAAAATATTAAGAATTTAACACCCTGTAACTACGAAACAAAGCAGAATCGGACCTATGTTGATATCAAAAATAAGTCTTATTTTTATGTGAGGAATCTCCCCACGAGAGATGACATGTTTTTTGAAACACCCTGTATATTACTTTGTTGTTTTTAGAAAATTTTACTTCTACAAACTTATCCTACAAAGACGATGTTTACAAGTTTATAGAAGTCTTCGAAGGACAGTCCCTCATTGCTGGTTCAGGTAGAAGTTTAAAAATAATTTATACCAACTAAATTTCTAAACTATTTCAAATTTTTTTAGGCCCTAAATGGAAAAAGGACAGAAAACTTCTGTCCTTTTTGTTCACAAAGAAGAACATAATGAAATGCTTTGATGATGGTGAAAACACAGCAAAACATTAACAAATTTTTTTAGAACACAAAGTCGATAAGGCTGCTTTTAACGTTGAACACTACATACACCGGCTGTCACAGATTTTATTAATGGTGTGTGTTGAAAGTAAACACGAAATATATTGGCCTTTTACTCATTACATATTTATTTATATTTCTAGAGTCATATTTTGGAATTAAAAATCAATTCTCAAGTTGAGAGTTGGATGATTTTCTCTGATAAAGTGCAAAGGTATGGTTTTTAGTTTTTCTTACCTTTTAATACGTAGAAAATTAGAACAAAATAGTTATTTTTTATACAAGACGATAAATGGTATTTTATTGTCGCCCGAAAATATTAATCCAGGAGTTGACAAAATTCAAGAGTGAATTAATTTCGAGAGTATAAAAACAATATTTTTTCCATAGCGAGTTACGTTAAAAAATATTCAGAAATTATTATTTCAAGAAATTTATTACGAGTAGAAAAAATATTGTGCTGGGTTGGCGTTGGTTTCTATGTAATTTGACAAATAAATAAAGCTGTCTCTTTAGCTGTTAGTTTTGAGTCAATATTTTTTAATTCTCTTTCGTGTAGATTGCTGATTGAATTGGAACCAGAAATGGCTCAAAACGAAATAAGTAAATTACCAACAGATATTCAGGCTGAGGCGGCAAACGCCATATCCAAACTACTTCCATTTAAATCCCGGATAATTTATGAAAAGAAATACAAAAATTCTCAAAAATGGAAGCAATTAAAAAACGTACGAGAAGAAATAAAGTTTTTAACCTATCCTCGCTGTTAAAGTATCATTTAATCTACCCCTGCGGTTAAAGTACTATTTTATCTACTATTTTTCGCAGATATAAGGCAATTTTAACAGTGGCTGGTGGAAAGAAGAGATGGGGTAAAATTCAGGGTGGCGCACTTCAATCGCCTCGGTTGGATTATAATGAAAACGGAAAGATCTAGAAACAAAATATTTTATTGGTATATGGGAAGACAATATGCATAATTTAAAATTAGTTTGAAATGTACAAGGTGTGTCAGAATTAAGATCCCCACCAAAGTTATACATTTTCTTATGGAACACCCAGTATTTTATTTCATTTTTGGATCTTTGAACACCAAATAAAGCATTTATTATAAGGATTAAATATGTTTATAAGCTTTGATTTTTGAGATATTTAAATATATTTCATATTTTAAAATATGCATGCTGTAATAAAAAAGATTGTCAACACCCTGTACATTGCTTTTCAGAATTAATTCTTGTGCTAATTTTTAAGCCAGAGAAATAAACTTTATTGAAAAACATGATTGCTTCGTTTAATGTATACAGGGGTATCAAAAATTGTTGGTTTTTTGAAATATTTATTTTACATACAACTTTGTTATTTCAAAAACAACACACTATTTTTTAAAACAAATCGAAACAGATTCAAATGCTCTTTCAAACTATATTAGGGTTTTCTATAGCTCTCTAGCTCAGATTTGGAATAAATAGCAATTTTTCAATGAAATGGCAACCAAGAGGGCTAGTGTCGTCATGGCAAGTTACCAGTGACAGAAGTTATTTTCAAAATCGAAATTAGTTTATGGAGTTCATTTAAATTTATAGCAGTTTTCTTTTATTTAATTTACCTACAATAGCTCTGCGAAATAGGCCAACTAGTTTTTCAAAGGAACGCTTATCAGGAAGATTCCTATTTGAATATCTTTGAGCATAAGCCCTTGAGGCCAAGAAGCAATTTTCCCCCAAATAAAATCGTCAGACCTCTAGAAACTGCTTTATTTTTCTTCATAAAATAATGAACACTTACTTACTAAACTATTGTAGGTAAATTTAAATAAACTGTTATAAATCTACATAATAATGTCCATAAACTAACGTCGATTTTGAAAATAATTACTAACTGTCACTAGAAAATTGCCATGGCGACACTAGCCATCTTGATTGTCATTTTATTGAAAAATTGCTTTTTATTCAAAATCTAAGCTAGATAGGTAGGTATAGGAAACCCTAATATAGTTTGAAAGAGCATTTGAATCTGCTTTAATTTATTTAAAAAAAATACAGGGTGTTGTATTACATACAGATATACAGTATGTCCCCGGATTGTCT
>NW_022145986.1:0-6253 GCF_002938485.1 Sitophilus oryzae | reverse complement strand
TTAAGTATGTTATTTGCTTTTCAGATGAAGATACCATAAGCCAAGTGAGTTCTTACGTTTTGGTTATGCTTGGAATGTACCCTCACTATCAAGAAAGAGTAGTAAAAGAAATCGACGCTGTACTGGGAAAAGAAGATATAAGAGAAGATGATATATCAAGATTAGAATTTATGGAGATGGTCATAAAGGAAGTGATGAGACTTTTTCCTATAGCACCGTTCATTATGAGGAAGGCTGTTGCAGATACCGAAGTTGGTGAGTTTTTTTCACAATTATTTAGAAAAAAATCATAAAAAAAAAAAAAAAAAAAAAAAAAAAAATAATTAAATATTTTGGATTTGATTCATTTTTTTTTGTTATTTTATAATAGCTTCCAATAGTTTGTCCAAAGATAATGGCAGTGACAGTTGGTTGTCATAGCGTAACAGCTTTTTACTTTTTCCAGCTTTTTCAATGCCTCCTGGGTACACATTTTAAATAAGGTAGGTGACAATCTGCACCTTTGTCTGAGTCCTTCTAATGTCAGGAAGGATTTCGGAAGGAATTTCCCTTGTGTGATCATACTTTTTAATTTTTTGTAGAGTGGGTGGGTCAAATTCGACGCTTTTAAATGGAAACACCCTTTTCTGTAGGAGATAGACAAAAACTAATATCGGTGTCTGGAGCTCAGTTTTTGTCAAAAACATGATGGTGAAAACCGCATATCGATATCTGTTATCGAATCTTCCGTATAATCTAGATAAGTATATATGCATTTTTAACAATGATATGTATATATAAAATAAAATAAATATAAATAAAGAATATATATAAATAAAAAAAAAATATAAAAAAATATATATATATATATATAAAATATGCATTTTTAACAAATCGAACTTTTTGGCCATGGAAATTTTTGTATTTTTATGAAAACATTTTCCAAGCAGCCTTTTTTACGTAGAATTTAATGGTTTTAAGTTAATTTTTTTAAAATTAATAATTTCGAATTATTCACAGAAAATTTGATTTTTTATCGGGACAACCTGTATATTTTAATTTATTAGAAAAGAATTTAAAATTACCTTTCAAAATATATAACACACGTTAGATATTTTGCTCGATTCCTCTTCGAGATTAGAGTATATAAAAATTCGTCCGCTTTAAATAAGTAGGCTTTCTGCACCAGTTGTAATGCAAAAAAAAAATTCTAGCTGTGAGCATGGAATTAAAAGAAAATAATATTAAAAAAAAAAAAAAAAAATTTATAAAATTTTAAATATATTTATCAACATCAAAACACATTTAAACTATATCAATACAATAAAAATAAAATATGCAACCAAAACTTGAGATTTTGCTACAGGTGTTTCGACCGTCTTCTGTTATGGACATACAGGGCAGCTTTTTGACATTTCTCGCGGATTCATTAACTCAGTGGGGGTAAAGATACCCTCTCATAAGTGCTAAGTATTATTTCTTAATTTCTTGTCTAGATTATACGGAAGAATAAGGAACCTGGAACTTTATTCTTCCGCAATATTATACATAAGATTTAGAAATCCATGGGCACTAAGTCAGACGGTCTCGACGGCCAACGGCTGGGATCTGGTTAGCTATTCAATTATTTCTGAAATTGCTGCAAAAATTTGCTGATTGATAACTTCAGCGTTCAGGGCATCGGCGTCGGCGTCGTCTTGCTGGAAAAAATTTATGTTTTCGAGTTCATTCATTAATTAAAAATAATGAGGGATGTCCCAAATAAAAAATCATTTTTTCTGTTATTACCCTAATATTAATTAAAAAATATCCATAACTTCTAACCATTAAATTCTACGTAAAAACGTGCTTTGGGAATGTTTTCATAGATACAAAATTTTCCATAGGCAAAAAGTTACAGCGATTTGTTAAACATATGCACATTTTGAAAAAACACCCGTAACTCCGAAACGGTAACAGATATTGATGTGCGGTTTTCACCATCATGTTTGTGATGAAAATTGAGCTCCAGACACCGATATTAGTTTTCGTCTATCTCCTATAGAAAAGGGTGTTTCCATTTAAAAGCGTCGAATTTGACCTACCCTGTACATATTCCAGATTGCATTGATATATATTTTACTCATACCTGTTTCAACCAAGATTTCAAATAATTTCTGCAAAGGTACCGTGTCATAGACTTTCTCTCATAATCATCATCATCATTTTCAGCTTATTCAACCATTTACAATTATGTTGTAGCCTCCCTGACATACTCTCTTTTTAGTTGGGCCCATTGTTGTCTATTGTTGGCTATGCGAGCCCAAGTTATCCCATCTCAGGTTCGGTCTTCCTATATGTCTCGTAATTCCTCATGTGTACCATGCTGTAATTTTTGTGGTTAGGTTAGGTTTTATCTGTTGTCCGTTCTTCTTGCCAATTGTCCTGCCCATTGCCATTTGAGGGATTTGACTCTGAGGCTTTCTCTCAATCTATAAAAATCAGATGTGTATCCAAATTTCGAGCTCTCCTTTTATCAATTATTTGAAATGTTGCTTTTTACATCCCTTGCAATGTGTTATTTGGCTTGGAAGCTGCTAATTGAGTCGACAATATCCGTTTAAATAGTTTCTGTATTGCAGCTACTATTAGTATACATAGTTCTATTGTATCTCATAGTATTTTCAAACTTCAAAATTCTGTCTTACTTTATGATACCAGGAACTCCATACATACCTATTTATAAGGTAGTTTTGTGTAACCGCGCAGGCAGTAGAAGCAACAATCTCGATAGTTTTGATGCTTAACGCGCGATCTGAGTAAAAATTGAAGGTCCTGGCACACAAGCTGATACTGCCGTGACACACAAGCTCGCGAGAGGAAATGTGGTAACGTGGTAATGTGGTAATCTTGGGGCGTCGTAACTCGAGCCCTAGCTAGAGGACTGAAACTGAGAATATAATTTTTTTCATGATATTTTGACGAGGTTCCATGCATTACAAAACCCCATCATCAATGGCGAAAAAATCTTTACTTAAGGTAAAAATTCTCTATAACAGAAACTATTCTATTTTGCAATAAAAGCATGGACAATATGGACATTAGGGAGAAAGACATGGGCATCCGTTATTTTAAGGACTTAAAAATGTCGAATAAATGTATTATTGTTTTGTTCAAGTATCTCAAAAGAATTTATGTTTATTTCAGAGGGATACACTATTCCTAAAGGCGCTTCTGTCATGATAGCCATTAGCCTGGATGCATAGAGATCCAGTCCATTGGGAAAAGCCAGACGAATTCTACCTGAACATTTTTATCCAGAAGCAGTTCAAAAACGCCATCCTTATGCCTACGTGCCTTTCAGCGCAGGCTCTAGACAATGCATAGGTTTGAATTTTATTTTTATTTTACAACTAATTTTTATTCTGTTACAAAGGTTTTGTTAGTTTACCATATTAAGAAAGGGCGAACTCGGTGAACTGCTGTAAATCGTTTTTTTGTGATTTTTTATTGGCTATACAGGGTGTCCCAGAAATAAGTGCAGATATTTTAAGTGGTAATATATTTCGAGTTTTGCGAATAAAAATTGTTGACATTTTCCGATAAATTTTAAAAACTTTTAGTGCCACTTGTTTATTTACCTGATATTTCATGGTGTATCTAAACCTTGCAGTGTTGTCACTTCCTACGTTATCCATATTCATCATGTTTTTGTTTTCACTGTAATTTCAATCTGTAAATAAAAAACATAAAAATACTCTTAAAATTGCCGTATTACGAAGTAGTTTCATTAAAAAAAACATTCTTTTAAATATTTTGCTTGTATTTACCCTTTCAATGAGAACCAAACTGGGTAAAATTATTCTTAAGTTTACGAAAATCATGATTATACCGCAAGATAACTTTATTCAGCACTAAATTTAATAAAATATTTTACCATATTATTCATACTGAGATCACATAAAAGAAAATACCAACAGGTTTATCGGAATTCACCACATTCGGAATATCGACAAAATCAGACAAATAAACCGTATACAAACGACACACAGCAATGCATTCAAATTTCACTAGTGGATTTCAAATTTCACTAATTATAGCATATACTTCTTTTCGCTATCTGGCAACACAGGGCGTCTAAGAAGCTGAAAAACCTCGTGAAAAAAACCTTAATAGCCGGTTATCGCCAGCGGTTCCCAAAATGTTGCCATTATTTTTTTAAAATTTCAAAGTTAAATAACCTTGATTATTTTAATTTATTTTTAAAATGGACACCCTGTATAATTTTTTATTGATCTGGTTTATTATAAATATTATAGAGTCTTCATCATTTTTATTAAAATCAGTGAATATGTTGAAATCAAATTCTAAAATATTTAGTATAGTAGGTATTATATGAATGAAAAAAAGGTGTCATAATGATTTTTGAAAATCTTGGTTTTTTTGTATTAGATACGTGAATTATTTTTGCTTTTTTATAACTTCTTTCTTTTAACAGGTAAAATATACGCCTACATGGCCATGAAAATCAAAGCCACACCTTTTGCAAAAGTTTAGCGTTGAGGCGGATGGTATAAGATAAAGCTCTAATGCTGATATAAGTGTCAGATTCAAAGATGGGGTTTACCCTGTCAGAATAAAGAGAAGAACGTAATATACTGTGTGTTTTATTTACAACCAACATCCCTTAATATAGACACTAGCTGACCCGGCAAACGTTGTTTTGCCATATAAATTATTCCTAGGATTAATCTCATCCCTACTTTGTAACTATTGATCAGTTATCGTTATATCGCTATTAAAAAATAGGGGCTGATGGTATAAGGGTGGAAATTTAGGGTTGTATGTATTTTTAGCCTTGTATACCGAACGGCTCTAGTATAGCAAGCTGCCTTGCTACTCCCAAGGCGTTAAACGCTATAAACGGGAGCTATTATTATTATTATGTATTTTTAGTGCCACATAAAAAAATAAAAAAAAAATTTACCTCAAAAAAAAAATGGGGTGGACCACCTTTCTCACTTAGGAGTATAAAAATTAAATAACAACCTATTCTCAGACCTACTGAATATACAAAAAACATTTCGGAGGTGTATTGTAACAAAAACTATTAAAAATAGGGGTTGATGGAAGAAGGGTGAAAATTTAGGGTTGCATGTATTTTTTAATGCCACGTTATAAAAAAATCAAAATAAAAAACATTGTCCACACAGTACAAAAATGGGGTGGACTACCCTTATCATTTAGGGATATAAAAAATAGATAGCAACCTATTTTCAGACCTACTGATATACATATAAAATTTCATTAAAATCGGTCAAGCCGTTTCGAAGGTATATGGCAACTAAAACTATTAAAAAATTAACCCCTATTAAAAAATGGGGGTTGATGGTAGAAGGGTAAAAATTTAAGGTTGTACGTATATTTAATACCACGTCATAAACAAATAAAAGTAAAATTTTGTCCACAAAGTAAAAAAAAACTTGGGGTGGACCACCCTTATCGCTTAGGGGTATAAAAAATAGATGACAACCTATTCTCAGACCTAGTGAATATACATATAAAATTTCATTACAATCGGTTAAGCCGTTTCGGAGGAGTATGGTAACTGAAACTATTAAAAAAAACAAACCCTAAATCTAATACCTATGTTGCCATATTATCAAGAAATTATGTATTTTAACTAAAACACTAAAAAAATTTCGAATTTTCAAATTTTTTTTCGCGTAAAAAACCTTATAGTTGTATTTCTGGGGTTGAACTAATATAATATATAATAATTACCAAACCAAACCAGTTAAAATACTTGCACTTATTTCTGGGACACCTTGTATATTAGATTGCTAAACATTTAAACTAGATTTATGAAAATAGATAAAAAATTCATATTCTAGTTACAAAAGTGCTTCACATTTTAGATCAACAGGTGTGTGTGATTTGTAAACAAAATTTACATAAAAATATATTTCATATTGAGACACAGGTCAATGAAATATGTTCTAAAAGGTTATAGTTGTGAAGAAACGCGAAAAGCATTAGAATATAAAAATTTTCCTATTTCAAGAACAACTCTAGTTTTAATAAATATCTACATATATTTACAGGGTGCTTCACAAAATCTCTTTATTATCATATTTTAGGATATCAATCAATATAAGATTGTGAGGATACTGTGTCTTTTATTCCCTCATCGGAGGATATTCATTGAGAAAATCATTTATTTCTTATTATACAGGGTGGCGCACCTCATTTGCCTCGGTTGGCACATTTAAATTATTGAATAAAGTCCATAAAG
>NW_022145985.1:7914-16127 GCF_002938485.1 Sitophilus oryzae | reverse complement strand
ACGCGCTGCGCAAACGCCTGTTGCACAAAATAATTCAAACATTCTTGAAACTTATCAAATAATTGCGCAACGCATCAAACGTTACCATACATTGGCAACTCGTTGCGCAACAGCGTGTGTTGCGCAATTTGTTTGATAATGTATGGGCCGCTTAATGGGTGTAATGCGTCTGACGAAAATATCTTTGGATGTACCAAAAAACGAAAAAGAAAACAAAGAATTTGGATGAAAGAACTAAAATATTGCACAACGAAGCGCAACACACACATACACTACACAACGCGCTGCGCAAACGCCTGTTGCACAAAATAATCCAAACATTCTTGAAACTTATCAAATAATTGCGCAACGCATCAAACGTTACCATACATTGGCAACTCGTTGCGCAACAGCGTGTGTTGCGTAATTTGTTTGATAATGTATGGGCCGCTTAATGTGTGTAATGCGTTTGACAAAAATATCTTCGAATATAAAAAATTTATTCGTGTTAAACATAGAATAAACAATATATATACAGGGTGAGTTTCCTACGATGTTCTCTATGGGTATCTCGTAAACTACTGAAGATAAAGAGTCGGTTAAATTGGGAAAGAATTGTAGTTTTGTGGGGTCATAAATATGCGCCTTTCAGATTTTTGAAAAAGTTCATGACTTTTTCGAAAAAAACAAATTTTGGCTATTTTAAAAATTGTCCATAATTCCATTATAATCTATTTTAGACAAAAAGTTTTCAGATAAAAGTTGTAGATAATCACATCCCTAATGAGTTTGCGTTCTCCGATTGTTCCTAAAGCCTGTCATTTTTGATATATGACACATATATGTTTTTTTTTAAATGGAAACTATAGTTGGCCATGACTTCATAAAAAGCGCCGTTTTTTAAGCTTTTCAGGTATATAACCTATAATATGTTTTTTTTTTTTTCAGAAAATTACTGAGTTATAGCCAATTCTTATTTTTCTTGACTAATTTCACTTAGTTGGCATGGTTATAACTTATAAAAAGACAAAATATATTATTAAACTGCTCTTTACAATTTACATTACACAAACTAAAACTTAAAAAAATAATATCACTATACAATAAAGTTATTTTAGAAAATATTCGGAAATTCCGCCACTGTTTTGAGTACATAAATGCATCTTTTTAAAACTGAATTTCTAGCTATTATCACAGAACGACCGGTCGAATTGAACTTCCCCTGTATCGCCCTAATTTTTTTTGAAAACTTTGTTGTAAACCATATCGCATAAAAAAATCTAAAATGAATAAGTCAGGTGATCGAGGAGGCCCATGCAATTGGTCCACCTCTATATCCCTGAGTCTACATAATTATGATATAAATAATTTTTAACATTTCTTTCATTGTGTCATACATAATACAAAAAATGGACATTTTTTGTATTTAAAGTATCAAAATTTTTTAAAAAGTAAGTAGTAGCTCTCAGAATAATATCTGTACACTGATAAAAAAGATAGACTTGAACTAAAGTCGTCATCGTTCTTGAAAAAAAAATTAGGGGCAAGAGAATTTATTTTAGCGTAAAAGAAAATATTTTAATTGAAGAAAAACTCTCTTAACTCAAGAAAACTGGTTCTCTTGAAAAATTCGAAAATTTCTCTTGAATCTATTTTCATTCAACCAAGTGCAAGTTACTTTGTTTTAAGATAATAGGAAAAATACGCTAGGAAGTACTTCATTCAAGAAACATGGCCATTTTTCCAATAGCTAAATACTCTTTTGATGAAAAATAATAAGGACACGCAAAGACGATGACGAAGGACGGTATATACAATCAGTCAGCAGTCCGATCAGTCGTACGTCGCATTTCATAGGTCGCACATCATAGTACGCACGGGTTTTGTTGCTTGGGAATTTTGCATAATTTGCTTTTTAAACGCATATCGTATAATAAATTAGTAATCGTTATTAACATGCCTTTGTCATTTTTTATGGACAAATTTTAAGATTTATATGGATTCTTTAAAGGAGTTTCTGAAAAAATGGAAATTAGAGCATTTATTTGCACATTTGCCTAATGCACCTGTTTAGATAATGCATGCGTGTCTATAGATAGAATAAGAATATAGGTATCGATTTTTTATGCAAATAATTACAAAATTTTAAATTTCGTCGTCATATTAAAAATTCAAAATGTGACTAAAGCATTATAATTTTAATAATTCATTTGCTTTACTTTTGATTAATCGTGATGTAACATTTTTTTTGTACTTGTAGAGTGATGAACCACCCCAAAAAATACCAAGGAGTGAAGAAGCAGAAATAACTACCATCGAGGAAAATAATATCACTTTACTTAATATACAGACCAGGAAAACCTAAATTTATCAGAAAATAATATACCTCGTAATATGCCTGTGTATGATGTATAGACTTCTCTTAGATCAAAATAAATTTTAGTTGAGTCAATAGTATGCGCTATTGGTTTAGGAAAAGTGTCTCTTTAATCAAGAAATGTCCATTTTCAATCAAGAATTTTTGCATGAATCAAAGAGACTCTTGTTCTTGTAGCAAGAACTTCTTTGCCTATTCATTTTGGGCCAAGAGTGAAATACGTTGGACAAATAGATTCTTCTATTCTCTAAAGTAATTTTTTAAAGCTTATGAAAAGATAGTTAATGCTTTGGGCAAAGAAACGTCGTTCTTGGCCCTATTGAAAAGCGCCAATCTTTTGGGTCAAAGTCATATTCATTTCGACTGAGAGATCCTTTTTTTCAGCGTTCTCGCACGTTTTTTAATTGCTCCACAACATAAATTATTCGGGATTTAAATGGAAGTAGTTTGGATATGGCGTTTATCGCCTCATCTTTAATAAATCCAGATCAGGTAATATCCTTCTTAGAAATCACAGACAGCAGCAACCTCCTTAGTGCGATAGCTTTAGCAAAGGTGTAATCAAATACCCATTGGCACCTCTCCTCCACTATCGAAAACGCTGTCTATTCTAACCTGTCTTATTAATTTGACTTTAGTTCCATCTCTGTCTGTCTCACTCACTAATCTGTCGTTTATCTCGTTTGGGAAGTCAGGAATTAATTTTGAAATGCCAGCAAGGTGAGAAGGGTGACCAAAAGCACAGAGAGAGTGCCAAATTGCTGGAATTACTACTTAAGTTAAATCGATTATCGCTAACGGAGTATTGTATGATGTATACAGGGTTGTTCATGTTCAATGTTCATGCCAGTGATGGCGAATAGAGATGGACAAAGATTGAACGAGGAGCGAGTCGTTCATTTGAACGAATATTGAAAATGACCCGTGGAATTAATTGATCCATAAGATTTGAACGATTCTTCTCGCACGTTTTTTAATTGCTTCCATTTTTGAATATTTTTGTATTCCTTTTCATAAGTTATTCGCGATTTAAATGGGAGTAGTTTGGATATGGCGTTTGCCGCCTCAGCCTGAATATCTGTTGGTAATTTACTTATTTCGTTTTGAGCCATATCTGGCTCCAATTCAATCAGCACGAAAGAGAATTAAAAAATATTGACTCAAAACTGACAACTAAAGAGACAGCCGTAGACAAACAAATAAAAAGAGACTGACAAATCTCATGGTAAAGAGTGGGACCGCGTTCCCGTAGCGCAACTCAGAATAACAATTTTGAAACCGATTAGCAGGACCATGGCAGGACGTACGTCTTTATTGCTATCTTTCTTTATTATGTGTACTTTATATGAAAAAGAAAGAGATAGGTATAAAAACGTATCGTAAGACATTATCGCACATTCTGGCTGGCGGAAATTTAAATTAGCCCTTATTAGCCTGTGGTAGTATTCTTTTCATTCTGAGTCGAAATTTTTCACTTAAACTGATTTATATTGCCTATACCACGTAAAGAGAACGTGGTGTAGGGAATAAATCAGTTTAAGTGAAAATTTGCAGTTTCTTTCAGAACGAAAGAATACTACTATTATAAGGGAAATTATAAAAAAAGCAAAAATTGTACTGTTTTATAAACATATTTATTTATAAGTACATAAAAATAAATAAACTTTTTATAATATAATAACAAAAAATAACAGTGTTTATTCCACCCACCTACCAATTTTAAATGCAGAAGGAGACTGTTGCAAGAAACGATCGGCCAATTTTTTTAAAGGGCATTAAAAATCTCATTTTCGAAAAAACTGCGTAATTGCAATAACAAAGTGAATATCCAAGCAAAGAAGACTTTACGAGAACCATGATCCTAAACCATTTTCCAGTTTTAATCCTAAAAGAAAAGTAAAATAGGTATATTAACACAGATATTAATACAGTTTCTGGTTACTATAAACCAGCTATAAATTACCTACCCAAAAAATGAAAAAAATTAATTATTGTATTAATTTGTTATGTTAAGAGAGGTTCGAAATATTTTTGACACTACTACTTCTACTTTTTTCTTAATAAGATGATAAATATAACTATATACTTACTTTTATTTTACCTGGTGTCTTTAACATATCTATCAGAGAAAGGGGGCACCAATACATACAGAAAATAGATGATACTGGCTCCTGCAGCAAATAAAATAACAAATAGTATAACCTAAAATTATAAGTAACAAAATATAAATACCTATATGGAACAAAGGAATTTGTTCCCTATCCATATTCATAAGTCAATAAAATGGGGAGTTTAGAAAAAAAGGTAAATCACCAAAAGAAAAATTAACAAACATGACGAATTGTCATGATGTTGGCATCTTGGTTGTCAGGATGACGAAAACGAAAGGCGATTGTTGTAATTTCTTTTTAGAAATAACGTTTTATATGGCTGCTTCTTTTTCTCTTGTTATATTAGAATGAGATAGTGGACCCAATAGACGCAATGCACAGACCAACATAAATAGAACGAAATTTTGCGTTCTGAGTTGCGCTACGGGAACGTTGTCCCTCTCTTTGCCATTTAATTTTTGCCAGTCTCTTTTTATTTGTTTTTTTTTATTGGAGACAGCTTTATTTACTTGTCAAATTACATAGAAACCAACGCCAACCCAGCACAATCTTTTTTCTACTTGTAATAAATTCCTTGAAATAATAATTTCTGAATATTTTTAAAACGTAACTTGCTATGGAAAAAAATATTGTTTTATACACGACGATAAAATTGCATTATCGTATAATACCATTTTATCGTCTTGTATAAAAAATAACTATTAATTTTATACTGCTTAGCTATTCGCCTGATCTAGAGGATATCTCTCTTTCTCAAATAACAAAAACAAAAAATGATGTTAATGAATTGACATAACTTACTAAAATTTTCCGATCGATAATTCGTTATAACAACAATACTAATCACTGATCCTAAAATACTCGATTAATAAAAATAATGCCAAAAAATTTAATAAAAAGACACGTGTTAAAATTTTGATAGTCAAGAAGGGGTTGTTGTCTCGAACTGTGAAAACCTCTATCTCATTTTTCTTAATTTTTTTATTTGGACAATAAATAAAGAAAATAAGATCTGATCCACTGGAGCTTTCGCACGTTTTCGTGCTGAAGGTATTATGTTTCACACAGGATTTTCTATATAGAGATATTTATCGGTATTATATTTTAGATAAGCCGAATATATAGATTTTCTTTCATTTATTTAGTAACTAAATATACAGGAAAGAGAGTTATACAAATATTTTTGAATTAAATATCTTCCATTTTTTACTTTCAAAATACGTAAAACACGATATACTGTTTGACCAGCAGATCTGAAGCTACGGAAGGAATGCGAGAAAAAAAAGTCGATATTGCCACGTTTACCTATAAAATTAATTTTGCAATTTTATAGATAAAAAAAAAAAAAAAAAAAAAATAAATTTAATTATTTTTATTATATATAATGTGTTTAGCTTATATTCTGATGTATATTACTAAGGAATTTTAACGTAGTTCATATTGTTCGATATTGTTTTATTTTAATAACTTTATTTCTTTCATTTCTGCTATAATCTGCTTATATGAAAAAGTTGAAGTTTTTTTAACGATATCATTGGCAAACCGGCATCTCCGCGCATGGCCGCCTATACATCGAACATGATTGGCGAAGTACGTCACAGGATTTGTTACCATGCGGTTGCCATGGCTTTTGCGCCTTTCCTATTCGCTTGCTTTATTCCCAACTTCACGGTCTCTCTTCTGAAAAGAGTAGGAATATTGAAATACTATTGAAATATTCAGTGGCGGTGTCATTTTTTTTATCATTATTAACTTATATTTTCATTATTTGCTATACCGGTTATCCTAAAGTTTATTCCTATATTTGATAGTTAAGTTGGTGTTTTATTGTTTGTTATCTTGTTATAATGTTTTTCGGTCGTAGTTTTTAATTATTAATTATCAAGTTTTTGATCGTATTATTTGTGTTTTAAAATGATATAAAATTTGTAAGGTGTAAGACGCTATATAGTCAGACAAGAGAAATAATAGCTAATTTATCTATATAGATAAGTTAATAATAACGTGGATGAAATCTCATTTGGTTTATTTTCTTGGTTCTTAATAGGGTTTGCGATGAAGAAGCTTCAGAGAGTTCGCTTAAGTTGCCGCTTAAACGTAAACTTGAGCGGATATTTATTTATACCGGAGTTAGCGTATCGGCTATAAAAAAATCACACAGAAGATAAAAAAGGCTGAAAACTAACCGCGATAAAATGATATCCAGCTCTGAAAAGAAACGACCACGTGAAACTGCTGTCGAAAAGCTCAACGACTTTTTCGAAGTGGTCAGGAATTTGATAAATAGATTTTATCGCGAATTCAAACTCGTCCCCGCAATTAGAAAGCTTTTGAAAAAATTGCAGGAAGAATCGAATTTTCCTTTTGCAGGAAACGCTTAGGGGCGTTATTAAAATCAAATGGATTTTTTTTGGCGTAAATGTCAAAATAACAGATAAATATTAATGGATCGGCCCATTGTATTGCAGAGAGAGATATATATATACGCGAAATTCGAAAATATATCCAAGTATTATCTATTTGGATGAAACATGTGGGTAGACAATGACCTAACCTTTAAAAACTGCTGGCGGAGCGATTCCATATCTGCGTGTAATAAGCAATATTGGATCTACTGGTGAGTAAATTATGTTTTGTTTATATTAAAATAAGATTAAAAAAAATATTTTCAAGAATTTTTTTTGCTGGAAATAGTTATAATCTAAATTAGTTTATAGAAAAAAATATAGTTAGTACCAGATATTAAATAAATTATACATCAGACTCAGTCTTTATCATCTGCTGATGGCAGGACAACTTGGTTAGCGAAACGTGCGTCCAGTGTAAAATTAAAAGTGTTTTGGTTGTATTGTACTGTTTTAGTGTTTTATTTTGCTGATGTAACACCAAAGGTCCAACCCTCCACTGTAATATTTCTTCTATTATTATTAACAAACATAAAAAAAGATTCAAAATATTTAAGGGAGCTTTAATTAAAGCTTTTAGTGTTTATCTGCTAACTCAACAGTAACGATTCAAACAGCATAAAGTTTTTTGAAAAAAATTATTAATCTGAGTATTATATTTATGATACACATTATTTTCATATAACACCGTACGCCCATGCCTATTTTATGAATGAAATTGGGCGTGTTTTGTTTACAACTGCGTTCGCAAAGAGGTAGTAAAGTCCCTTTATGGCCCTTAAGTGCTGTTAAGGCGGTGAGTTTTGTTAATGTACAGTACGTCTGTCCGTTCTGTGGCTACGGGGTACCCGTGAGAGGGGAAACAATATTCTCTCGATGTTTTTCGTAAAAACTCTCGCCGACGCGTCCCGTCAATAAAAATTCGACAAATTTGCAAGCAGCCAATAAAATAAGTGGGCGGAGCGATTTGCAGTGACGTACTCGTCAAGTCGAGCCGTATAAAATATGTTGGTTGTATTTTAAATGTTTTTTGTCCGCAATTCCTTTCATAGACACAGATCCAGCAGAAGAACTGTAAATAATAAATGTTTATATATTATAATTATTTATTTTTATTTTTAAAATATTTTCGATTAATTAGGAATATCTAAACAAACTAATTCTAAAAATTTTACGTTTTTAAAAAACACTTTACCAAACTAAGTTCATATAAATAAATTAAGATCAAATAATTTAAAATTTGAAAAATTAAAAGATATTCAAGCAATGTAAAGACTTATATAGCTTTAACAAAACCATTGAAAAATATTAAAACGACTGAACTTAGAAAATCTCTTCTTT
>NW_022145985.1:0-2833 GCF_002938485.1 Sitophilus oryzae | reverse complement strand
ATTTTATGAAATTGACAAAAAACAAAATTTACCTGTGAATCAAAATGGCAGATAATTACTATTACTGTCATCTCATTGATTATATACTCCTATACTCACGTGATTAAGCTTGACTGGCATGCCGTTGCTCAGTCACAAGATTGTTTACTGCTTACCCGGCCTAAGGGATCAGAAAAAAAAACACAATAGATCTGAAAAAGAATCTACTTAATCTAATGTATTTATTGGATACATTTACTAAGATCTTAAGACCACGCTATAAAAGGCGTCAAATGGTAATGACAAATGAGATTAAATAAATATTTAAGGTCTGAAGAATCTTTCTAAAGACTGACGATAAAACCAGAGGTTGGTATCTAGGTGTTACATAGTCTAAGAGTCTGCAGTCATCCTGCTGTGCCCTAAGGCATGCTAAAATGTCCCGGTGGATGGAATGGGAACAACCACGTTGAATTTCAATTCGAATTCGAGATGCGGAGCGTTTTGTCATATTTTCGTACCTTGCAAAAAGGTTTTCGTCAAAAATTGTTGTTGCTTATGATGTTAAGAAATACGGGAAAGAAGCAGAATCTTTTTTTATGGAAAAAATCTTTAATATTCAAAATATTTATATTTAAATAGGGAAAATATACAGGGTTGTTTACCACCTACGACACGGAGTATTGTAGCTAAACGATTAGATTTTTACAAATTGTAAGTTTTGGGTTCGTTGAAGGACTATTAGAGCTACAATTTAAAAATATTTTTACAAGATACAGAATGTCCCAAATAAATAAAGAATATCAAAGTTGTATTTTTTTAATAATACTAAATATTTACTGAAGTTTATTTATTGATCAGTTATTGTGTTGCAATAATAAAAATTATACTACCTTACACAGGGGTGTCTAAAAATTTATTTTAAATAACTACTAGCTTTAAACGGCAATAACTTGTTTAATTTAAATGGAATAGGTACTCTATATATTTTATGAGAATCAGATGCACAATTTAATTGTCTATCAAATTGTATTATACCACTTTTTACCTATCCCTTCAAGTTTTCGTAGAAAATGCATTTTCTTATAATTTAGACCTCATTTATCAATATACCCATGGAATATTAACATTTTAGATTGTTTTTAAAACAACAAATGTACAAAATGTACAGGCTAGTAATATTATCGTTTTTAGTAAAACGATGATATTACAGTACGTCTGCTGGGTCTGTGTCTATGAAAGGAATGCGGACAAAAAACATTTAAATAAACAGCAATATATTTTATACGTCGATTTGACGAGTACGTCACCGCAAATCGTTCCGCCCACTCATTTTATTGGCTACTTGCAAATTTGTCGAATTTTTATTGATGGGACGCGTCGTCTAATTTTTTACGAAAAACATCGAGAGAATATCGTTTCCCCTCTCATGGATACCCCGTAGCTACAGAACGGACAGACGCACTATACTAGCCCATTTGTATGCAAAAAGAAAACTATTTAAATCTTTATAAAAGAGTATATCAGTAATTAAATATACCACCAGTATTTCCGCCCAAATACTAATTAATTACATACTTAATTGTGTTCGTTAGTAAATTATTCTAAATAAATGTGGATTTGAATCAGAAATCAATATAATAATAAGTTATGAAAATGAACGTTTCTGTTTTTATAAATAAGCATTGGTATTATGTATGTATGTATGTACATGTAAATAAGCATTTGTCAAAAAATAAAATATAATTTTTAAGGTGCTAGTTTTTTTAACAACCCTGTCTAATACACATAAATAATTCAGTTTTTTAGTATTTGGAGCAATTATTATTAATCAACAATCAACGCAAACAATCAATTAATGTAGTTTGAATACTGGAATCATATTAATTGGTCCTCTTTAACAAATATTTAAACAGTTTTTTTATTTTTTAATCTGGTCAATAAATAATCTTCAGTAAATATTTAGTATTAAAAACTTTGATACCCTCGGAGAAATGAAGCCCTAAAATTTATACTGCAATTTCACAAAATTGGAAATATTTCAAAAACGGTAAGGTTTAAGTGTAATAAACTTTAATCAAATTTACCTTTATTTTAATCGTAGAAACTAAAAATGTAATAATATACAGGGTGTTCCATTTAAAAAAATACAACTTTGCTATTTTTTATTTATTTGGGACACTCTGTAACTTGTAAATATTTTTAAATTGTAGCTCTAATAGTCCTTCAACGAACCCAAAATTTACAATTTGTAAAAATCTACTCGTTTAGCTACAATACTCCGTGTCGTATGTGGAGAACAACCCTGTATACAATTACATTTCTGTTTTAGAATCAAAGATGGTTATTAGAGTGCATTAGGGGAAAAATCGACTATTTTTTTTTATACTCCGTAAGAAAGGTTGGTAGATACCTATTATAAAAAATTCTTAAAAAAATAGAAAATTGAAAGGAGTGAGGACCTGCCTATTAAAATTAAGAGGTCATACTTGAAGAGAATTTTTTTAAGGTGTCTACCAACCTTTTTTTCAGAGTATAAAGTGAAAAAAGCATAGATTTAGTAAGAACAGATATCACATTGTGCATTTTAACCCGATCAAACAATCGGAGGTTGACTACGTACTGTAAAAACCAACTGAGATAGAGAAGGCGACTTTGCCGCATCTCAAATTTGCGCCTATCTACTCAGTTTGATTTGCAGAAAAGGTGACTTTAAAACCTTTACCGGATATCAATAAATCTCAATTTCTTAATTAAATTAATAGTTTATTTTTAAAGAAGCATGCGTTGTAATATGTTATTAACCAGAGGATATATGCGTTACTATTAAAGGACATGTTTACTGTTTAATGTG
>NW_022145984.1:0-4338 GCF_002938485.1 Sitophilus oryzae | reverse complement strand
ATAATTAGGGCATAATTGGAGCTATTTCGGCTATAACAAAAAATTTTAAAGGTACATAATTATAATTTTAGAAGATGTTCGTAAAACATTTAATCACTAGGTATTGCAAATTATATTTCATTCTCTCATAGTATACGTTTATTTAATTTTCTGATTATGTGACGAGCACGTTGTTTACTCACTTGTTTCGTCGAACTGCTTGAATCCATTTTTGCTATTGGTCAAATCGGTGTGGTGTGAGAAACTCTAAAAGCTAAAAGCTCTGAAGCTATAAAATGTCGTTCCGGGAGAGTTGAATATCCGGGAAAATTGGGTTATTGAATGTTATTACACCCAACAACGCCCTAATTACGCTCTCCTTTACTTGTTAACATTTTTTCAGCAATTTTATTAACTGTAGAAATTGTCACAACACAACACGGCGCCTAGTTCGAATTCTTTTTCACTTATTTTTTACTACCCGAAGCGACGTTATACAAATCTCGTACCTGAGTGTTTTATAGTTGCTGCACTAGCAAAAAAACAAAATACTTAAATATTATGACAAAACCACGATTTCAATATTATTATAATGCGATCAGCATAACGGCGCACAGTGTTTTGAAGTATAGGAGAAAGTGGACATAAATGGAAAACTCGATTTTCACCGCCAGAAAATGTATTTACTTACATTACTAATAAAAGATAACATAATATTTTATATTTTACGCTAATTTTTATGGTATAAAAATAAACTAAAAATATTTTTGGCAAAAAAAAAATTAATTGTAATTTTTATAAATATGGAAAAAATCTCCTGCAGCCCAAAGGGTAATTATTTCTCATTATTAGTAAATAACAAATTAAAAACAAAACATTCTCCAACCCAGTGTGAGTACATATCAAAGTAAAACCTCTGACGAGGGGTAGGGGACAAAAAACTCACAGTCTTTTAAGATGTTTATTTAAATTTAATTTGCTTCAAAAAAAGAAGGGGGCGACATGTTTCGGGACTTAACAATTCCCATCTTCAGGCCCAAGAAAGCTAAAATAATTACAATCAGAATAATAAACAAATTCCAATAGTCATACAGAGGTCAAAAAATATAAAATACAATCACAAAACAAATTAAAAGGTTAAAAAATGTTTTTCAAAAAAGGTTAAAAAGTTATTTCTATCACAATTATTCAATCACAAATAACATTATGGCAAGCTCAGTTTGAAAATTAAAACAATTAAATTAAAATCATAAAGGGCAATAATTTAAGTTCAACAAAAAACGAAAAAACGAAAAAACTTCAAGAACTTTCTCACCTTTCTTCTTGTAAAAACGAATCAACTTCTCCAGTACAATCTTCTAAATGTAAACATAACTTAATTTTTTCACAAATTTTTGTCACTCTTTCACTTTTGGCATTATTGTACCATTGTTCAAAAATATCTTTTATTTTAAGTACTGGACATTCTCTTTAAAAAATCGAAAACTTAAAATATCGCAGTTTTCCGCAGAAACTGAAATAATGGTTTTAAAGTACAATATTTGGGACAACATTACACGAAAAAATCTCGTCTACCATTTTATACCATTTTTTTAATCCTTTATTAAAATTACACTACTAATTTTCATTCATACTCGATTTGACTTTTGTAATGGCCATGTATATAAAAGCAATGATCGAATTTAACAACAACTAATATGGAAAAAGAATGTCTTACTATAAGTGTTTTTGTGCAGCTAGGAAATATTCTTTTCGTCTACACAATATTCACCCCAATATAATTGAAAAATGTGGTCACTTAAACACACTTCCACTATAATAAAATATACTGATATTCAATTTTTGGTAGAAGTAAACGCCACGAATGTTTGGGAGTGATTCATCGCTTGATGAAGTTAGAATCGACACGCGCGCTATCATTTTTACAGTAAAAACGTAAATTTTTACCGCAGACGTAGGTTTTTAGAGACCCGGTATAATCATCTGCCTGCGCTCCTCCTACTTATTCTAAAATGTTAGCGTGATTGACAAAGACGATACTATATCGCGTTTCTTTGATTGATTCGTTTTTGTGCGTCAGTCCATTGGTGTGCTTGCAGTGCAACCAATGGGGCATTCCATTTTATATTTATAACCAAATATATGTTTTGACAAGTCTTTGACAGTTAAAACAACAAATTACAACAGATTATATATTGATTATTATTTGACTTGAAAGACCACGGCACTGGAATTAAGTTTTATGTGACCTTGAACAGATTAGTTCACATGGTAGCGACCGATGAATCACTCCCAAACATTCGTGGCGTTTACTATATTTGCATTGCTGCTCATGTATCAATTTTTTTCATATATTTTTTGGTGATTAAAGGCCTTCCTAAGGCGATAAATAATAATATTTTTCTAAATGCGAAACAGGGTTTATCTGGTTTTTGTCCATAGAGCGCTACACTGTGCGGCGGCGTGAACTATATATTGATAATTTCAGATTTTTTCCGTAGAGTGCACTGCGGTCGGAATTTGTTGAAATCAACTAAAATGCACCAAGCCTATAACGATCTTGTTAACAGTATCGAGGAACGATTGAAAACAGAACCACCAAATCGCGGGAATCATTATTTTCATTGAAATTTAGTTCCAATCAGAAAAACAGGAATATAAATCTCCCCATGAGGCGGATGGGGGATATTTGGGGGGAGTGAAGCGAACTCTCCTTAAAATTAACTGCTAATAAATTATCCCGACGCCCGCTTCTTCGATTAACGCAACTGCTTTTGTATCTGCTCTCCATGATTTACGGTAAAACGATAGTGAGGGGCGGAAAAGTAAGGGGAAAGGACGATGGAGAGATTAAATTACCTATTTCCAAGAGAAAATTCGAGGAAATCATGTGTGCTCGGATAGAAAACTACGTTTAGTTGGTAGTAAGTTGTTATAACGCGAGTTGTGTAATATAAAAGCTATTAGAAACTAAAGTTTCTTCCTCGCTGAGAGAGATGAAAAGATATACAGGGTATCCCAGAAATAAGTGCAAGTAAAAGGGGGTGGTAGATCTCGATGAAAGAAATATATTTTTTCTTTACCGTTTTTCAAATAAGTCTAAAATAACAAAGTTACTTTACTTTGAAAATTAAAAAAAATATTTTTTGCTAAAATTTTGAGAACCACTGGATTTTTTCTGTATTTTCTTTATATTATATAGATATAGAGATATTTGTACTTCTGGTCCATATGTTGTCTATCTTATTTTCTCCAAAAATCTTCCTCAGTATTTTTCTTTCCGAAATCTCCGTTGCATTGAACGTCCACGTTTCACATGCATACTTTGGTCATACTATTTGTCGTATCATTGTTTGGTACATTCTGATTTTTAAACTTCTAGAGATGTTCTTACTCTTAATCATTTTCTGTAGTGCGCTAACACATCTATTTCCTGTCATTATTCTCACCATAATTTTTTCAGTTAGATTTGGTTTCCTTAGAAATACGGCTCCTAGATATGTGAGTGTATCTACTTCCTCAAACTTGTATCATTTTCCTGTCTCAGAATGCATTTGTAGACTTCTTCCCTTCTCAAAATCCCTATCGAACCACTCCATAAATTTCGTTTTCCTCTCATTAAACACTAAGCCTACTTTTTGCGCTTGATCTTCTAGTCTTTTGGTCACGGTCTTTCATAGATATATCAGCTCTTTCTGATCTCTTGCTAAGATAACTAAATCATCTGCAAAGGCTAAGCATTGGTGTCTTTTTGTATACAGAAGTATTCCCTCTCTGTTCTCAGATGCAAAAAAAAACGTAACGGAGAAAATTTTGGTCAAATTTAAAGTGTTATATTTTTGTTATTTTTAGTCCTCTTTTCATGAATTTTTTAGCAAATTGTATATTATTATGTCAACTTTAATTCGTAAACTAAGTTTTGTTATAAACTTTAGTATTTGGCTTAATATAAGGGTTAATCGGGGGATTGTTTATTATTTACCTTAACTTTAAAACATCCTGTGCAATAATTTCGTGTATAAATTTTCCTAAAATATAATTTTATGGCCAGAACCATGACTCCTGAGCATTTTGTTTTTGATTCATGTCAATACATGCTTTGGTTAATTTTTAAGAGCGACATGAACTGATCACGATCAATTTACAGTTTTTTTTTAATATGACGAGATAGTTTCGGTGACTATTGTCGTAACATCGTATTACGCTGCATTGGATACTCTATAGTAAATTAAAAAAAAAACGTTAAAGACTAACGATACTGTCCTGGTTTTAATAAACATTAATAACGATAACAGAACTACCGATATTAAAGAAAACATCTGTAATACTCAAGTAGACAAACAGAAAAAAAAATTGTAA
>NW_022145983.1:0-5236 GCF_002938485.1 Sitophilus oryzae | reverse complement strand
GGAGGTTTCCCGTAAAGAAAATGAGGACGTGGAGTAGGACAGGGACACAGTAGCGGCACATGGGTCTGTACTTTGGACTAGATAAAACAAGATTTCCCTTTATAGATTGATGGTCGCTAAATCGACCACTTTAATGGGAAAGTGGAAGTGTATTATCGCCCAGTTTGTTTGCTATGCTTATTTCTATGCGCGCCTTGGCCATTTTAATCAACCATATATATACTGTTACGTTTTTCGTCGGTTCCGTGTGGATAGAAAGTCACAATTTATTTAAACACTATTTATTTAACACTAATTAACAAAAACAATAACGATAAGAGACTTAAAGAACTATTTACAAACGATTTATAAATAAGAATTTATTTTTTTGAATTTTACCGCGTCAACTGCACTCGTCTATTTATAACTGCCCTCTGTAGGCCACAGCCGCCGGCTTTTATACCGACAGCTAAAGATCTCTAGAATAGTCCATAGATCGTTAAGTGCATAGAGAAGGTTTCGATTGTTCTCGTATGTACTACTCCATTCCAGTGGAACTAGTTTCTTCTCGAATCTTCGAATGAATCATTACGGTTCTATTCTTTAATGCGATGTTAAGGTCATCCGAGGGCGGGCTATATAGTTAGGTTAGGTCGAGTCCACACCGGTCGGCAACAATACGTTGGCCGAATTGGCGCGAAAAGTTAACGTAAGCGGTTGAATATTCGACCAGTTAAAATCGTTAACATATGTCCTGTATATATTCGATCATTTCTCATAGGATGCGAGTTTCTCGAAAAACAAAATTTGATTTACTTGATATGGGTATATTTTTGAGTAGAGAGCTAACAGAGATAATCAAAATGAACTTACTTTTTTTTCTTACATTTGGTGATACATACAGTTTATACATTAGATCATTACATATTATCTATTTTCTTTAACAGTCTCTGGTTGAAAAATCGGCCACCATTTTACACAAATAAAATGTTGTCCCGCCACTGGTAGTTCAAGGTCGCATATTGTGATGACCTATTTATCGTTCTGAGTTTATTTTCATCCCTTTTTGATTTAACTTTTACTGATTTATTAGTATAAGGGTGTTATTTAAGATAGAAATAATCCCTAATAACTTTTCTCTATCCATTTTTATTTCTATTAACCATGGTGGACAGGTTACCTTACTTATTTCTATATTATTAGAAATATATTGTTCTGTACCATTTTTTTTTCAAAAATCTACATACTATATAAAAATGCTAATGTTTATCTGTGTCATCTCTACTGAAATAACGAATTTTGCTCTAGAAAGTTACCTTTTTTTCTAAAAGATAGCTGGCTCTTCTAAAACTGTCGTCGCCGGATTTTTGTTTTTCATTTAATTTAAAAAAATTAGTTTTTTTCCTGATGTCGTGGCGGATGCGCTGTAACTCGTAGAACATATTATTTAAATTGAGAATAGACACGGTATTAAAAGAACGATTTTTATTAAATTGGGAAAGTTTGCTCACAGCTACAATTTAAAAACATGAAGACACAGAGTGTCCCAATGTCAAAATATCAAAGTTCTATTTTAATGGAACACCCCAGTAGCTATTGCATTTTTATTTCTACGCATTAGCAGGCTTGATTGCTTAAATTCCGCCGTTTCTTTGAAAATATTTTGAATTTTGCGAAAATTGCCAGAGGTTTTAAGGCTTCATTTCGAATGTTTATCACTGGGCTTACTGAAGATTATTTATTGATCAGTTGTAAGCTGCAATAATACTATACTGTTTAGTAGTAAATTGTACTTATTTTTGGTTGACATTGCTTTAACAGCACACTTATTTATTTCTTTAAGTTAGAATACTCCTGTATATTTTATGAGAATCAGATGCACAATTTAATTGTCTATCAGATTGCATTATACCATTTTTTACCTATCTCTTCAAGTTTCCGTAGAAAATACATTTTCTTGTAATTTAGAACTCATTTATCAATATACCCATGGAATACTGACATTTTAGATTGTTTTTAAAACAACAAATGTACAAAATGTACAGGCTAGTAATATTATCGTTTTTAGTAAAACGATAATATTACTAGCCAATTTGTATGCAAAAACAAAACTATGTAAATCTTTATAAAAGAGTATACCATTAAGTAAATATACCATCAGTATTTACGTACCATCAGTATTTACGTTATTACGTACTCAATTGCGTTCATTAATAAATTATTCTAAATAAATGTGGATTTGAATCAGAAATCTATATAATAATAAGTTATGAAAATCAACGTTTCTGTTGTTATAAATAAGCATTTGTGAAAAAATTAAATATCATTTTTAAGGTGTTGGTTTCTTACCACACTGTCTAATACACATACATAATTCAGTTTTTTAGTATTTGGAGCAATTATTATTAATCAACGCAAACAGTCAATTAATGTAGTTTGAATAATGGAATCATATTAATTGATCCTCTTTAACAAATATTTAAACAGTTGTTTTTTATTTTTTAATGAAATAAACAAACTATATCAACAATATTAGTATATGTACTCTTTTAAAATTTAGTACATCTTTAAAAATAATCTAAAATGTCAGTATTCCATGAGTATATTGATAAATGAGTTCTAAATTACAATAAAATTCATTTTCTACGGAAACTTGAAGAGATAGCTAAAAAATGGTATAATACAATTTGATAGACAATTAAATTGTGCACCTGATTCTCATAAAATATACAGGGTGTTCTATTTAAATTTAAAAAGTTATTGCCGTTTAAAGCTAATAATTATTTAAAATAAATATTTAGACACTCTGTATAAGGTAGTAAAACTTTTATTATTGCAACACAATAACTGATCAATAAATAAATTTCAGTAAATATTTAGTATTAAAAACTTTGATACTTTTGGAGAAATGAAGCCTTAAAATTTATACTGCAATTTCACAAAATTGAAAATATTTCAAAAACGGTAAGGTTTAAGTGAAATAAACCTTAATCAAATTTACCTTTATTTTAATCGTAGAAACTAAAAATGTAATAATATACAGAGTGTTCCATTTAAAAAAATACAACTTTGATATTTTTTATTTATTTGGGACACTCTGTATCTTGTAAAAATATTTTTAAATTTTAGCTCTAATAGTCCTTCAACGAACCCAAAACTTACAATTTGTAAAAATCTAATCGTTTAGCTACAATCCTGTGTCGTATGTGTGTGAACAACCCTGTATATTACTGTTACGAAGCATACCAGAATTCCTTATGAAAAGCATATATTATTATGATCGAAAAAAACGGCATCAACGATGGCTATGAAATGAAGATCGCTGTCATTTTATATGTAAAATTATATGGGGAATAATGATTGTCATTTCAAGCCAACTGGACGTCGTTTTTTTTCAACAATTTTTAAAAACAAGAAACTCTTATATATTTTACTCTAAACTAAGTAGATATTTTTTAATTAATATATAATTTTTGAAACATTTTTAAATTCTTGATTAATTTTTTTTTCTTTTTTTTTTTTATTGTTTTTCTATTTAATTTTTTTTTCCTTATTTTTAAAGCCTTTTTTTGTTTTCTAAATTTTTCTCTGGTTTTTAGTGGCTTATTTGTTACCTTTTGAGACCAAAAAGATATATTTTTATGTATTGATTGTTAATTAAAAATTTCATGATATTACTTATAAATCAATCTTCATTAACAATTTCGTATCTTTCATTTTCTTTCAATATTTATACGTATTAACATCGACACTCAATCACGGAATTGGCACAGATTTCGAAACACATAACCCTATTAGAGACAAATAAAAGAGTTATAGAGATAAAAAGAAAATAAAGGGATGTCGTGCCAGTAATTCAGTTGAGTAAAGAATGGACACCCCTGAGGGTGTCCATTAGCACTTGTATAAGGCCAGCGGCCGTCGCTAGCAATTTGGGCCAATTAGGGGGCTCGGATTGAGGCAGATAAACCTCAATAAGGCCAGTCTTTTAAGTGTTTCCGGTCGCTTTTTCCTTGTTTCGACCCTTTCAAAGTGAAAAATGCAATGCGACGAAACAATTCGTTTTATTTGACCCAATTTAAAACCAATTTTTTTTTATTTATTTATTTTTTTTATTTTATACGTTTAATCCCTACTTTTTTTAGGAAGACATTTCTGGTCTGTGAATAAACAAATTGAGGAAGAAGAATATAAAAAATCTTAGATTGGCCGCAAAGGGGTCCTAGAATGGTCGAGTTAAATTCCGGTTTCTCAGTGCCGTTCAAATTTTATTCAATGTAAAAATATAAAAAATTAAAATAAATTATAATAATTATTAACACTCAGATGCAAAAAAAGCAACAGAGAAATTTTTAGTCAAATTTAAAGTGTTATATTTTTGTTATTTTTAGTCCTATTTGCATGAATTTTTTAGCAAACTGTATATAATTATATTAACTTTAATTCTTCACCTCAGTTTTTTTTGTAAACTTTAGTAATTGACATATTATACAGGGTTAATCGAGGGGTTGTTTTTTTATCCTAACTTTAAAACACCCTGTGCAATAATTTCGTGTGTAAATTTTCCTAAAATATAAATTTACGTTAAGAACCATGTCTCCTGAGCATTTTGTTTTTTGGATCACGTCAATGCATGCTTTGGTTAATTTTTAAGAGCGAAATGAACTGATCACGATCAATTTGCAATTTTTTCAGTTATCATTACATTGGATGTAATTTTTTAAAAAGAGGAGATGGCTTTGGTGAATTAACTGAGTATAATAAGGAGATAGAAGGGCAAAGCGGTCTGACTTCAGATGCTTTTGCGAAAACATCAATTCAACTACTTATGCAGCTAGGCTACACAAAGCTATGGCCAAGAGTGGGCCCATCCCCAACATGGCACTTAAGAAACCTGATGGAGGCTACACGGAAGGAGATGAAGAGAGAGCTAACCTCCTACTTCATACACACTTTCCTATTTCATACACACTTTCCAGGTAGCATATCTATTGATACGCAAGTAGCTCCGACCGAACCCCACAATCCTCGCAGGGAAGATTGGGAGACGGCCAGTAATAACAGAACAAAAACTGAAATGGGCTATTGACACCTTTCAGCCTTATAAAACAGCAGGAATAGATGGGATTTTTCCTGCCCTTCTAAAGAAGGGTCAGGTCCAAAGAAGGGTTATCTCACATCGTTCATAAAACGATGGAGAAAGTAGTGGACAACCATATTAGAGTAAATTAAATCATCTACAGGTTAACCCACTGCA
>NW_022145982.1:16030-25812 GCF_002938485.1 Sitophilus oryzae | reverse complement strand
ATGACGGTATATAAACAAAAAAACAGGTTTATAACAATATCTTGACGATTTGAACTGGCGCGCGGAGCGTGCTGACCAATAGCGCCTGTTATCACCTGTGACGTAGCGACCAACCTGCGCAATATCATACCTTGTATTCTTTGTACCATGAGTGTAGATGGAGAAGTTGGAATTCGGCGACTAGTCGCTATGTTGTTGCTATCAGAGCTCGGCGATGCCCGCATGTGTGGACGGAAAGGCGAAGTTCGATGACGAGCGCTCTGAAATCGCTGACTGCCGCATGTACGGTCGCGACATTAGGGAAATTTGAGGAGAAAAGGTTATGTAAATGAAACTCTTTGTAAATAGCACTACTAATTATATTAAATGAAATGAAACGAGTGTCGTACTCTGCCTGATATTCCTAGATAAAAGATCACGGCAGAGAAAACGTTGATCACTGTTCCAAAGAATCCAACTATGCTGTTCTGAATAACCTCTGTATAACCACATTAATAGTTTCTTTGATGAAACCCCTATTATTTCCAGTGAACAGCATTTGTGACGTTGGAAAACAAACAAATAATTTAACTTAGTTGTATATAAATAAATGAACTGCAATGCATTTTTACTTTTATCCGTGTGGGTAAACTACCAAATTCTTTGATACCATTTTGGGTTTATACAAGAAGACATCTATGTATTCGGATGTTTATGGGACTTATCATTACTCGATGGTGTCGTGGATTTGGATCGTCTGCTTCTCGAATATAGATGTAGATTGTAGGGGAAGAAGAAGGTAATCACAGAGACCTTATAGATGATCTATTGTGTCCCCTTGTGTTATATCCAGGGTGGTCCAAATTGTATTCCGGAAACTTCGGCAGCATATTCTGCAGATAAAAATAAGTAAAAAAGTTCGTATAAATGTATGTCCTAAAATGCTTAGTTTCGGACATACAGGGTGTAGAAATTTCATTTTTATTTCGATGTTTTCCAAATAATTTCTGAAGTAACGTCAATATTTGGATGAAAATTGATGGATGGGCGTTTTTTGACATGAGAAATTTAATTTTGATGTCAATATGACTCCCATTTGTAGGTGGCGCCACCTACATGTGTTTTAACTGTTTTGAAGAGTAATAACTTTTCGTCGATACCTGTATAAAACTACTGAGTAAAAAAATATACATTTGCGGCTTTTTTACATAAAAAAGGTCTCTTGGTAAAAATCGCTACAAATAATGGTTTTCGAGATATTTGGAATCGAAATTATCAATACCTGTCATCATTAACATAAATTAAACATGTTGACTAAATAGTAATTAGACTGAAATCATAAATTTGAAATCTTTTTGTGTCAAAAGTTCAAAAGAAACTGTTTAATCATCATTTTTTCGCAGAAAAACTAATAATTAATTTAAAGAAATAAAAATTTATTATTTCAGTCAAATAACTATACTAAACGTGTGCTTATTTTTTGTCAATAATGACATGTATTGACTATTTCCATTCTAAATATCTTGAGAACGGTTGCTCGTAGCGATTTTTACCAAGAGACATTTTTTACATAAAAAGTCATGGAAATGTATATTTTTTTAGTCAGTGGTTTTATACAGGTACGGTTGAAAAGTTATTACTCTTCATAACAGTCAAAACACATGTAGGTGGCGCCCCCTACAAATGGGAACAATTTTGACATCAAAATCAAATTTCCCGTGTCACAAGACTCCTAGATACCAATTTTCATCCAAATATTGACGTAACTTTGGAAAAAATCGAAATAAAAATGAAACTTCTACATTCTGTATCTCCGAAACTAAGCATTTTAGGACATACATTTATACGAACTTTTTTACATATTTTGATCTGTAGAATATGATGCCGAAGTTTCCGGAATACAGTTCGGACCACCCTGTATAACTCATCATACAGTCTCAGCTTCTAGTATCTGCGACGATTTTACAGAGGTTAGTTCTCCATATCCGATATCAGTCGTACCAAAGTTAATGGCACGAATGGATTGTCGTCGTTCTTCTTCTTCTTTTCTTCTTCTTCCTTTTCTTCCTCTTCTTCTTCTTTGGTATCCATTTGGGAAGCAGATCGGTTCTTTGTCCACTTAGTGCAGTATTCGCTCCTGTGCCAGCTAGATTGTTATTTTTTTTATTACTTTCTATACCTTGGTTGGTTAGTTAAGTTGGCACTCAGGGTATAGGAGTACTTATTTTGTTTGTCTAATTTGTTCAGTTGGTCGAATTGCTGAGTTGATCGCTTTGTATACTGCTTGATTATCGGATCAGATGGCTTCATCAAAGATTAGATAAGTGTACACATTTTTTTATAGTGTAGACGTATACCAATATCCTGAAGGATGTTGGGTAGGTGCCCATGAAAAGGGATAGGAAAGACCTATATCCAAAACTGGATGAATGGCGGTTGAGGAAGAAGAAGAGAAAATGAAATATGCTGCGTAAATCTAGAGACTCCTGTATTTATTTATTCTAAATCAGAAAGTAAGGTCGTTCGTTATTCGATGGTCTCGGTCGATACGTCGGAAAGGAAGTTCGAACCCTTGCCTCGCATTCTTGCCCCGATAAATTCCGCAGAACGCGCGGTTAGTTCGCGGCCCACCGCAGCAGGCCCAAAATTAAAAGCAAGATTTACTGACGACGCGAAAAATACACCCGCAGCACACGCCACGAGCCCTGGGCAGGGGTTGGAGAGAGGCCTCGTTTCAGATTTATAGCTATCCAGATAACGAGCTAGTTTCTGATTGTGCCTGCCGCCCAATTAAGTCGTTTATTTAGTCTCGCGGACGTGGCGGAGTTATAATTACGATATTCATCGGGACCGTTCGTTTGTTTTACCTTTTCTTTTACGGTGGTATCTTGATGAACGATTCCAGCTAACAGAGAAAGAGATAGATCAAAAACTTTGAACAGAAAGATTAATAGGGTGTCCTATATATAAATTTCCCAAGTTGATTTTTTTTGCTGCCGCCCTCTGAAATTTTAGTTTTTGGTTTAAAAATAATTATCCAACATAAACATTTTTTGCTCCAAAGAAAATGAACCTACAGCTTTAACAAAGACATACTCGAATACAAAATTTTACGCTCTACAAAAAAGGTCTCTTTGTTTTTTTCCATAAAAACATCCCTTTAAAAGATATTCGCGGTCAAAGTTATGCACATAGTTTATAATCAATAATCATTCACTGCAAATTATAATTGCGCCTTTCTATTTCTGCGCCATCTATGATCAATTATTAACCAAAACTATAATTTAATGTTATTGTTTCATTTCCTTTCAGTGTTCGTAAATATGTGTGTCAATTGAAAAGAATGAACGAATTTCGAGTGGTTTTTATTTTAAATATTACTTGTATCGAAATAAATCGAATCGAAAATCGAATTTAATTAATTCGATACAAATAATATTTGAGATAAAAATAAACGATTATTAAGAACGAGATAAACGAATTAAGATTAAGGAACAAGCATATCTCAAGGCTTCAAAATCTTCAAAATACCTACTTAAAATGTATTATTAGCAGAAGAAAATTTGACCATGTCACCTCATTCTTAGAGGTGTCCAGACCACTATAGACCTGAGAAGGTCGTAGTGGATCAGGCCGAAAGCCACCTCCAGGAATTTAACCTCTAAGAATCTAGAGGTGTCCAACTGGCTACTTATGCCCATATAAGACAACACAATCCTATAGATACCTTGAGGATATCCAGCAAGGATATAGTAAATATCTTAGGGATATCCAAAAACAGAAGAGGATATTTATTGTATATCCAAGTGGGACAAAAAAAGTCATCTTCAAGATCCCTAGGCAAGCCTTTTACGATTATTTGGGATATTTCTAGGATAATACAAGGATGATGTTGGGAGCATTATAGAATATTTTTAGGACATTATATGAGGACTGTTATTTGACAATACTTACTTCATCCTTAGTTTATAGTAAAAACGTTCGCGATTTAGTTTTATTTAGCCACATTTTGACGTTATTCACTCGATATTTTTATTAACAGCTCTAAAATATACCTACATATTATGTCAGTGAATTTTGCGTCAAAATTTAGAAGTTTATATGTATGAGTTAAGAGCTTTCAATTTATACTGTACCATCGAAAAAAAAAACGGCGTTCAATTGGCTTGAAAATTACGATCGATGACATTCCCCATAATATTTTACGTACAAAATAACAGCAATCTTCATTTCCAAGCCACCTCTGACGGCGTTTTTTTCGATCGTATGGTATTATACCAGATTATACTACCCTTTATGGAGTCTAGCAGTTTATGTCTAGCAGCAACAGTTTACATCAAAGTTAGCACACAGGATATAGATATAATTTCTAACACCACACATTCCAGAAATTCACAATTTAAACCCAAAAATAGGATTTTTGTTTGAATAGATCAGACACGAAAATGGGTTTAGGGATAAAGAACAAGCGATTTTCAACAAATTTTCACCTATAATTTTGTCACAAATTCTTTATTGTGAGACCCAGAGTTGTTCGTCGTTTTTCGACATTAGTTGAGGTTAGGATAGAATTTCTGCTAGAACAAGGCTAGAACTATGAGTATAAGAAAAAACTAAGTCAACCAGTTTTGTTAGTTTCAGTCATTTTTAAGCCCATTCAATATCGACAAACGACCGAATTCACTTCGAATTTCACTAACTCAAAGAACTGAATAATACAGGATGCAAAATCCATAAAAAATAAACAACTGTCGAGATGGATTGTGGGAAATTTTTTTCGCGGGCGCCACGGTGGGGTATTAGCATGAAAAAGGTGATCGAAATTCGAAAAAGCAAATGTGTTTAAGATTGCCCAATAAAAGATAAATGATAAGTTAAATCATGTCTGCCATGAATGGCGTTGTTATGGGTGTGTTTAGTTGCATTCATCCGTTTCAACGAAACGTCAAAGTTGTACTTCTCACAGATAATAGGTAAATGGCTAAATTTTATGTTTAAAATTATAAATTGTTGTTGTTCTTGTGCTCTTTTTACATTTATATTATTGTTTTGATTGAAAATGGCTCAGCAAGCTGCAGGTATGTATTCTACAAAAACCTATTATTTATTTTGATATTCTCTATACTAACGATTTTTTTTGCAACTAAAAGTTAGGCGTACAGAAAATTTGATTAAATTTGTGACATTTTTATTATACTTAGAGATTTAGTTGCGCATTTCGAAGAATTCAGCATATTGTCTATATACGTTTAACTTAGTAAACATTGGACTTTCATACAGTAAAATAAAATACTGCGACTTTTTGCGATTTTGCTGGTAAAATGAGAAAAACATTCTTGGTTTCCTCTAATTTACCAATCAGTGATATACTAATGCGAGGTGTAAACCGCGATGGCATTGTTGTGTATAAAGTGATCGCATTAGTGCCATTAGCAAGTATAGCACAATTTGGCATTAGCAGCGAATTTACTGGTATGGGCATTGCTCGCGGATCAGTCGTAGCATTAGTAGTATTAGTTGCGATATTACTACTGGCATTAGTGGCATTGAAACACTGGAACAGTGATTTTTCTTTCATTTTTTAGAATCGACGAATTATCCTTTATTTTGTTCATAATATTTCCTCTTTAATTGAAAATAGCAATAATTTATATAAGGTCTACATAAAAAAATTTCGATCAACTATATGTGTCAAATACCCCACTGTGGGGCGTTTTAAATTCTCTGTATTACTGGGAGTGACCAAGCTCATATTCTCAATCCAGATTATCCAGAAGATACCAACAGGATATTTTGTTGCCTTGACGTAATATATATCAATCTGTATGGTTTATTGCATTTTATGTAATATAAAAAGTAGTACATTATTTATTTTTCCTAAATATCTAGACGATATTGTTAGGATATTTTATTATCATGAGCATGTTTGGATATCCCAGCTGGATGTACATTAGATATACGACAGATATATCCATAGGATATTCTATTCTGAGACATCTACAGGATTTCAGGATATCTGGAGGATATCCTATAGATGTTTTTATAAGATGATCTTATAATGGGACATTCCGACGTTCTATGAATATCCTGCGGATATTGTGTGTTATATGGGTGTTCAGTTACCTACTCTCGTTTACAAAGTTCATCAGTCAACTCGTTAAATAATTATATGACAAATTAGTCTTTAGCCGTGCTCTTACTGTCTATTGTTACTTATACGAGTTTTATGTAAGAGTTAGTTATTTTATTTTTTAATTTATTAACTATATATTTTTCTTTATTTCAGGTAAGACCGCAGTATATCTCTTACCAAAAACCCTCGGGAGCGATGTAAGTGATTTTGATTATTTTAATTTTATGTTCTATAAGCATATTACTATACAGAATGTTCCTTAACGACGTGCTAATATTTAAGGGGGTAATTCTTGAAAGTAAATATATTTCTATAAGACAAAATAACTATACATGGTTGTTCAACACATACGACACGGAATATTGTAGCTAAAGGATTAGATTTTTACAAATTGTAAGTCTTGTTGTTTGAAGCTATTAGAACGCGCTACAATTAAAAATTTTTTTACCAGATACAGAGTTCCCAAATAAATAAAAGAAATTATCAAAGTTATTTTGGTATTAAATGGAACCCCTGTAATTATACATTTTAACTTTTCTACGATCAAAATAAAGGTAAATTAGATAAAATTTATTACACTTATACCTTACCGTTTTTAAATATTTTTCATTTTTTGAAATTTTTTTTTTTTTTAAATATATATTTCATTTCTCAAGAATTCAAAGTTTTTATCACTAATATTTCTGAGTTTTTAAAATATTATAATAAAAAAAAAAAAATAATAAATTATATACTTATACAGCAGTTCTAAAATCTTTTTTATATAATTACTAGCTTTAAATGCAATACTGTTAATTTAAATGAGAACACCCTGTATATTTATGAGAATCAGATGAACAATTAAATTTCTGTCAATGTATTTATACCATTCGTACTATAGCTTCAGTTTCTCAAGTTAGAAAAGCATTTCTTTAATTTAAATTCATTTATCAATATACCCATGAATATGACATTTTAGATTTTTTTACAGTTTACCAAATTTTTAAAAGTAAATACATATTTCGAATAGTTTATTTATTTCATTAAAATAAAAAAAATGTTTAAAGATTTTTAAAAACACCAATAATAGATTCCAGTATTCAAACTACATTAATTGATGTTTGCCTTGATATAATTATTGCTCCAAAAACTAAAAAGACTGAATTTTTTGTGCTTAGATAGTGTGATAAACGTAACACCTAAGAATGATATTTTATTTTTACAAATGCTTAATATTTTTTGTAACACAGAGAACATTTCAATTTTATACTTATTATATTGATTTCTGATCAATCACATTTATTTGAATAATTTATTTACGAACATAAATAAGTATAATTAATAGATATCGGTATTTGGTCGGAATTAATGGTGGTATATTTATTAATGTATAGTATTTTTTATGAAATTTAAATGTTTCTTTGCATATAAATGGCTAGTAATATCATCATTTTGTTAAACGATAATATTATTAGCCTCTACATTTTGTACATTTGTGCTTTAGAGAAGCGATCTTAAATTCATATCCATTGGTATATATATTAAATGAGGTCAAATTATAAGAAAAAGGCATTTTCTACGAAAACTGAAGGACAGGTAAAAAATGATAATACAATTAATAGACAATTAAATTTTTTTTTTTTTTTTTTTTTTTTTTTTCATTTAAATTAAAAGTTATTGCCGTTTAAGCTATATATTAAATAAAATTTTAGACACCACTATAAAGTAGTATATTTTATACTGCAACACAATATGCTATCAATAGATAACTTCATAAATTAGTATCAAAAACTTTTGAACCTCTTAAGAAATAGCTTAAATTTTACTGCCAATTTCACAAAGATTGAAAAATATTTCAAAAACGTAACGTTACAGTTGAACCTTATAAAATTTACTTTATTTCAATCGTAGATCTAAAATAGAATAATATACAGGTGTTCATTTTTTAAAAAAATACAACTATGCATTTTTTACTTATTGTACACTCTGTATCTTGTAAAATATTCTGATTGTAGCTCTAATATCCTTCAACGAACCCCAAAACTTAAAATTTGTAAAAATCTAAATCGTTTACTACAATACTCCCGTGTCGTATGTGGTGTGAACAACCCTGTATATAACAACGGGTATATAAACTCTGATTTATTATACAGTCGGCAATAGTGTCGTTTCAGTTCTTTTTTACTTCTGTAATAACTATATAGTCTACACGTTTATTTTTTAACTATTAATAATTATTATAATATACTGTTTTTTATTTATTTATATAATATCTCTGACACTATAGAAATATATTTAACAATAAAAAAAAAAAAAAAAAAAAAAAAAAAAAAAAAATTCAATAAATAAGGTATCTGTAAAAAGCAAAATTAAACATCATTAGAAAATATATTTTTTATCTACAAAACTTAAAACAATTACACTTTTTATAAAATTATTGAATACTAAATAACCTAAATTTCTTCTAATTGCTCTTCATTATTCTGGTTTCTGCGTATATAATTCATACGTATTTTCTAACCTTGGAGTTGTAGCCCTGATAGTAGTTGTACATCGGGACGTATTTACCGTTGTAACCTAAGTATGGATTGGGCAGGTTGGGATGTTGCTTGTGGAACATCTCGTTGTGGTTGAAATTGCTTGGCAAACCCATCTGCTTGTTGTGGTTATAAAAGTTATTTTGCCTGAAAAGGAAATAATAAGCTTGCATATTTCAACTATTGCTTTTAATATATTTCTTTTAATTTTTTTTTCTTGAATATGGTGTAGGTAGTTTTATAATGAATTACATTAAATAAATAATTCCTTAATTTTATTTTTCATTTTATTTTTAATTTTATTTTTAATTTTATTTTTAATTTTATTTTTAATATTAATTTTATTTTATTTTTTAATATTTTATACTGTCAAATAACAGAAAATATCAGCCAAAACTTTAATCGGCAAATTGAAAAATAAGCGATTAGTTAGATTTTTTAGAAGTTAGAAACTACCAAATATAATTTCCTGTTCGCAATACGGTTTATATACAACTCCACTAAGGCTCTACTAATACTAAACTTATTTCCGCTGCCACGAGTGCCGAAAGAGCTGATTGGTTAATTATCAAAATGAAACTGCTCTACTATTTATCGATCAGGTATTCTCGCTCTTAGCATAATCTCCTCGTCGAAATACTGAATTTTCTCCTATTTTACAATAATATTATAGTTAACTCGACTAATTAGCACAACTTAGCAGCATTACTGGCCAAGTAGACGCGGCAGTGTCTGCGATTAACAGATAATGACTCGGAATATAAACGGTTAAACCAAAGATTAAGAATATTGCTCGCTTGTTGGTTGTATTTAAATTAAATAAGTAAAATAAAAAAAAAAAAAAAAAAAAAAAAAAATACAATAAAACAATATTTTACTATATTTTTTTAATTTTATGATTATTAAACTATTCTTTCTTATCTTGTCATTTTAATTTCAAAGTATAATTTATATCTTACAAAGAATAATTTTTGGTACAATTGAACGATAGCAGGAAAACTATTAACTAATTGACATAAGTCTTCCAAAAATAATTAACCTATAATTGAAGACTTGACAAGCCTCAACAATCTAAAGGCGAGTTCATACGCATCGGCGTCCGCTTGTCGTTATTATCGTTCCGTCAAACCAATACAATTGAAATACGATCTTTA
>NW_022145982.1:6956-13944 GCF_002938485.1 Sitophilus oryzae | reverse complement strand
CAAATTAAAAAAAAAATGGTTTACATAAAACTGACCTTACTGGAGGTGATGTAACTGCAGGTACCCTTTGATTACTCGCTTGACTCTCTCCACCAAACCTATTAGCGATCCCACCTCCATTCAACCATTTCTCTTTAATAAAATCAACTCCTCTTTCTGCCATCATGACGATGGTAGCGTGGGTGTTTCCAGATACCAGCAACGGCATAGCTGATGCATCCATAATCCGCAAATTCGTCATACCATGGACTAATAATTTGTTATCGACCACAGCCATTGGATCAGATTTAGGACCCATACGACACGAACAAGCTTGGTGGTTCTCTGGCCCTGTGTAGTATTTCACAGCGCAGTCCCAAAATTCATCAGAGTCGTATCTAAAACAAATTATTAAAAGTTACTGCGCCTATAATTATTCGACAGTATATGAATATTTTTAAATTACTCGTATGTTCTAGCGTTAACAGCGAAAATTACACCCAAAAGTAATTGACAGAGTTGTGTGCCATCGAGAATGTCACGTCGACAAGTTAATTGTTGATAGGTTAACTAAGAAATGATGGCGACGTCGAATTACTAAGTGACGTCAACGTCGACAATATCGACAACTGATAATTTGGTACAAAATTTTGGCCACAGTTAAATAAAACATTTTATGATTAAAAATTAAAACCATAGAATAAACATTTATTAAAAACATAGTATAAACATTTAAAACGTTGTATTTCATAGTCGTCATCCAACTCTGGTAATTGGTTTACCTATTTCTCTATAATTTCAGCATTGACACAAGGTAGAATAGCAATGATACTATAAACCAACCTATTTTTGACTGCGCAGTCTCCATATTCTGTCTCATCTATTTGCATCCCGTACTTCTGTACCATAATGGTACTGTTTGCTATTTGCTGAATTACCCTTATGCCAGCAATCAGCACTCTGACATCTTCGGGTTCTGTCAAGTAGTTGGCAACCATTTTGGGAGGATCGAATGGATTATTTGAGTGAAGTGCAACATATCTAGATAAAAAAAAATTATTTTAACGTTCTTCGTTGTACATTTTGACATGGAGAATCCAGTCACTTTTAACTTAATGACTTAATATAATCTTGTAAAAAGATTATATTAAGTCAGTGGTCAAATGAAACTGTAATAAACAAACGATTTGTTTACATTTCGCTTGTATATGTTGAGTCCAAACAGTATAGTTTTAGTCTATATTTTATAGATATTTACAGTTTTCATTCGATCACTTCGTAACAAAGTATTAAATTACAGTTATGAGTAAATATAAAAATCAACTGAAAAAAAAACAGTTTTCAGTAAAAAAAATAATTTATTAGTCATAGTATGAACATTTTATAAATGTTTTCGAATTTGCTCATTATTATTCTAAAGTTTATGAACTCTTTTTGTTTATTACTAAATTAAACTCGAAATGAACAACTCTAAATTGCTATTTTAAATTGTTTGTCGCAAACAGACATCAACATTTACTAAATATTTATATGTCGTCCTTAAATAATTGAAATTTTAAAATTATAAAAGTGGTCTTTATCAAAACTAAAAATAATCACAGATAGATAATGTGTGTGATAATAAAAATAGTGTCTCAGATTTTAATCGGGAAAATTTAATAGACGATAGAACTTGCAAAAACAAAACAAAAAGTTCATATCAACTTGTAAGATTTGAAGCTTCCTTTTCGAGATACAGGGTACCATTAGAAGCCCAATTATAATATTAATTACCAATTAGAATTTAACTTTTTTCGCAAGAAGTAAGCAAGATAGACCAAAAAGTCAGGAGACGAAAAAATTATATTTTTAATTACTAAATCCAAAAATAATATTAAACGTCTAAAAAAGCAGTGGCGTGCCTATTTTTTCCTATAAAATAATTTAACAGTGATGCCCCACCGCCGCCCCTGGCCATTAAACTTAAATTTAATTACATCAAATTAAGTCCCCTAGTAAGTATTATAAACGGGTCAAGTTATATCAAAATCGATTAAATAGTTTTTCAAATATCTTATTTTTTTTTTCTTTTTTAAGTAACTTTAACACCCTGTATCTCGAAAAGGGAGCTTTAAATCTTACAAGTTGATATGAACTTTTTGTTTTATTTTTGCAAGTTCTATGTAGACACACTGTATATATGGAATTCTTGTTGGGGTAGATCAAATAAGCAACGTACGCTATGCTGATGACATCACCATATTTGCTGCCACAGAGGAGGAAATGGTGGTTCCCTTAAACAGAATAGAGCTAGAGAGTGGAAAGTTTGGTCTAACAATAAACAGACCCAAAACAAAACTAATGCTAGTGGATAAGCCTAACTTCGTAAACAGGACTCACCTGCTTGACAATCTCGAAAGGGTAAGGCAGCTTTATATATCTGGGGTCAATAATCAGCAACATGAGCGGATGCGTAGAGGAAGGTAAAAGAAAAATAGCCTTGGCCAAAAGTGAGATGCTGAGACTTACCAAAATATAAAAAAGTTCATACATAACCAAAAAAACTCGCTGCAGCCTTTTGTACTTAACAACACCACCATTGACGTCGTAAAATCTGTAAAATTCTTAGGGCTTGTTGTAGACAATTCTCTAAAAGGGGACATGCATATCGACGCTTTGTCGAAAAAATTAAGCTCTGCCTGTTTTGCATTAAGATCTGTTTCTAAGGAGCTTAACTTCTCAGTGGCTAGAACTGTTTATTATGCACTATTTGAGCCACACCTCAGATGTGCCCTTTTATTCTGGGGTACGTGTTGTGCGACTCAATTTGACCGCATTTTCAAGCTCCAGAAGAGAGCTGTTCGATATTCACTAGGACTAAACAGCAGAACTCATTGCCAGGACTTTTGTAGTAAAAAATAGAGGTATCCAAGGGTGACCTCCAAAGAGGTCACGACTCTCATGACTGAGGAAACAAGCAGAAAGAGTTGAAAATAGCCAAAAAAAAACCGTAAAAGAATAGAGTGGATAATACAAAAGGCCCAGGTAATAGATGTCATCCACAGAATTAAATCCCTTAAGTGCCAATGGACAGGACACCTGTCAAGAAGGACGGACAACAGATGAACCACAAAAATTACAATATGGTACCCACCTAGAAGAAGACCAGATCTGAGATGGGACCAGGATATTAGGAATATAAAGTAAATATCTATAAACATACAAATCTAATAAACAAAAACAAAACAAAAAATAAGGTAAATATCTATTACTAAATTAATAAATTTGTTCCAAATGCCTAGTAAATAACAGAAACACTTCTAATAACACAATTCACCCCAGATATTAATAATAGACAAATCTCAAACAGTTTGACATGTCAAGTGTCCAACATGGCTGCGAACACAGAGCTTAATATTAGTTCTTACATTATTTGAGCGAAACGAGTGCAGTGTGCCGTACTAACTGACCGCATATGAAAATTTAACGGCTCACTAGTTGTAATGTGCAGCGAGGCAGTACATTATAACATACAGGAGCAATAATGAAGAAAATGCTGGAATTTTATCTCGGCGCTCTGTTACATAATGGAACAGTTTATGAAGATGTATTAGATCGCAATCTCGGAATTCATGAAACTTTAAAATGCCTAGTTAATTTATCTAGGTTATATTTGTAACGATGTGGTCGGTAAAGTTTTCAAATTGATTTATTATAAATGTACAGGGTGTCCAATTTTTGCGTGTTTTATGGGGTTTCTCGTTTATGAGTGGAATTAAAAAGATGTGGTTATTTTGTTAAAAAGATGTGGTCATTTACGTTATTTTGTTAAAAAGATGTGGTCATTTATTAGTGTTTTTTTACTTTTTGCAGATTTTTTACAGTTTTTGTCCGAACTTTTGAAGTTCCTGATATACAAGGGGTAGTACCGGAAATACACAGGAATTTTAAAATGTTCCATTTTTCGACCCCTCTTTGATTTTCTTATCGAATTTTAACTTGAATTATAACTTATAGAAAAGGTGAAAACTGTATCCTGTAGAGATTTTCACGTAAGATACAGTGGCTAATTAGTTTTTCGCTGGGAAATTTATCATCTACGTAAAAAAGTGCCTTGGAAATGTTTTTACAAAAATACAAAATTTTCTATAGCAAAAAAGTTACAGCGATTTATTAAAAATGCACTTTTTTGAAAAACACCCTGTAACGCATAAACGGTAACATATATCGTGTGGTTTTCACCATCATGTTTTTGATAAAAATTGAGCTCCAGACACCGATATTAGTTTTCGTCTATCTCCTATAGAAAAGGGTGTTCCCTTTAAAAGCGTCGAATTTGACTCACCCTGTACATCCTTTCTTGGTTGCTTTTTTTTTGGTTCCCACCCAGAGTTTCGCTACATAAGCTATAACAATAAAGATCTTAGTGTCTCAAAATTTTCGAAACTTTTAAGAAACATATGTGGCTCACATTTACAGATTTCGTACCCGTTTTGTGCCTAAAAATTTTCCATAATTTATTTGATATTCTGTCAAATATGAGAACATAACCTTACTTTATTGTTTGGATTTTATTCTGCACTTTTTGTATTTAAGCATTCTTAAAGTTTTTATAGTACTATAATTAAAAAAGCAGAAGGACAAATTGTGAGTACAAATACAGATATTTTTCTTATGTGATTTTATAATTATTTATTATACTCATTACAGAGATTATTTGTTTTAGGAATAAATGTAATACTACCCATACCCAACAGGATACCGAAGAAAAATGTTACCAGCAAACGTTTTTTCTCTTTTTTCCACAATGACATACATGTTTTTATGTTTTAATTGTTCTATAATATGTAAATAAACATTATTTTGACTAGAAATTTTGATTGGCGTTGTTGACAGGTGACTAGTTCCAAATTTCTACACAGATAGCGGTAAATCGCAACATTTAGAAACAAGTTTTCGATTTATTGCCGATTCATTTTCGAAAAACGAGTTTCTCCCTTTTTACACACAAATATGATTAATGTAGATGATTTGTGTCCGACTCCATGCCAATTTTATAAAATAATGAATTAAAATTCCGCCATGTTGGTTAGTGATAGCGTTTTTAACTAAAAATATATGTTTTTAGTTTTTTAGCGGCTGTTGAGCTTTTAAACTCATATGAACGCGTTCTACTTACATTGATTTATATATTTTTATTTTAGAACCATGATATAGAAATAAAGACCTATATTTCAAATAAAAATATCTTGTAGCAACAAATAATGATATATTATAGGAGGGGCATTAAAAATATGGAAGTACATTATTAAATTAAACGATGAACTTGCTTTTGCAAGATCGAGGGCAGAAGAGATCGAGGGACGGAAAAAAATGTCATGGCTGCGGAACATAAGACAGTGGACAGGCATTAGTAACATACAGACGTTGATCCACACAGCCAGAGATAGGGAAGCCATGGAAAGTGTGGTCGCAAACATCCATTAATGGATCAGCAGAGAAAGAAGAAGCTTTTTCCACACGTTTTTTGTGCGAAAAAAACATAAAAACAAAGATTTCAAGACAAAAAAATTATGGCGGAGGTTGACATTGTTGATGGTTGTTTTCATTTTGAAATACGTATGCAGACTATTTTAGTTAGGTATTTTGTTTCTTCGCATTTAGAAACAGTGACTGCTGAAACGGGAACATCAAGAACACAAATTGTGACAACATGACAAAGTGTCACAACATGACGTCATTAGAACTATTTTCTAAATTAATTATCTCTGTATTTCTTCTGTTTTACCAGATACATTTAGTGTGGATTCTTCTATGAAACAGTGTGTATATTCTATGCTTACCCTTTACTCTTTGGATGTAGAACAACTGGTGAAAATGTAAACTCCTTTTTGGCATCTGGATCCTCTGGATCTTCCGGATCGCCAACCGATCCAGAAGAAGCGCAATGGGCTGTGTAGCCCGCGAAGAATATTTGCAAGTCAGGGTCTGTTCCACTGGGGTTAGCGTACGGGCTGTTTATTCTTGCTGTAACCTTTAACAAAAAATATATATTACCTATCTACAGGGTAAATTTTAAATATAAGTGCAGATAGAGTAGAAGTGCAGATGGAGGAGAATTGTAAACTCAGTTAACAGCGACAACCAAAAAGTAAAGAGGCAACAAAGTAATGAGATTTTTGTATATCCGAAGTGCGCAAGAGAGATAGCATCACGTATCGGGCTTTTCAGTCACAGAAAAGCTCATGAGAGAAAACGCCTTGCGTGACCATCTTCTGATGCATGTCAAATACTCGTCAGCGAGTAATGGCAGTAAGTAAGTAAGTAACGTTTTAAGAAAATGCATATATAGGAAAATTAAAATAACTTTAGTTGCACATAATAATACGACCATCAGCAAACTCCATAAGACGATGCATGGTGTTATTGATGACGTGCAACGAAAATTGTTTTAATTTCCCTTTATTGTAGAATTTAAGCTGATGTTATTTATATCAAATAACTAGTAATACCCACATTATGTTTATACATAACATATTATAGTTCATGTATCTACCTACATGTTTTGAGAAATCCCAACAGAGCTAAGTTTAATAAAATAACTAATGCCTATTGTTAAGATGACAATAGTCTGTTGATAGATACAGCAAGCTTGTATCTATCACAGATAGTATTGATACTAAAATTAATTACTATTGTCTCTAATCGCGGAGTATTGTCTTTAGCACCCGCAGTGATGTGGCAATAATTTCCTCAATTTAATTAGAATGTATAAATAATGCTGAACCTTATAAATTTATAAGAGTAAAATATCCCCTTCATATGGGTGGATAAAACTCATTATTGTTTGATTGTGGATCAAATTAATTTATTTTTTTCCATGGCAACTGTTAAAATTGCCTTATATCTATCAAAAATAGTAGATAAAATAGTACTTTAACCGCAAGGGTAGATTAAATGATACTTTAACAGCGAGGATAGGTTAAAAACTTTATTTCTTCTCGCACGTTTTTTAATTGCTTCCATTTTT
>NW_022145982.1:0-5747 GCF_002938485.1 Sitophilus oryzae | reverse complement strand
CGCCACGTATTGCTAAGACAATGACATTCTGTACAGATAATTGATATAGCCAGAATGCAGTCAAGACAACGAAAATTCCCTATGATAGCACACAATAGTATAATAAGGATAATAGTAAATCAAATTATTACAGAAATGCCATCAAGACAATGACATTCTGTATAGATAATTTATATAGCCAAAATGCTGCCAAGACAGCAACATTCTCTATAATAGAAAATCAAAATATCAGAGGAAAGTCATCAAGACAATGATCATCCTGTATAGAAAATGTATTTCGCCAGAATGCAGTCAAAATAACGAACATTCTTATTGGATATACCTACATATTTAGAATGATTATTATTCAAAACAAAATATAAACATAATAACACATAAGCCTGCGTGTATCTGAAATAAAACAAAGGGCGCTTTGTAATCAAGACGTATCTGGGGTGCAACTTTGTTCATGTTTCAAAGCGATAGCAAAGTAATTTGTAGCTTGATGCACTATGTTCAGTAGCAACATCGATTCGTAGCGATATTCTGATTACTCGCTTTGTGGCGAGGCGACAGTCTAGACACGTGTGCAAGAGTGTGATAGTGATACCATATTTCGTAGCATTTGAGCGGGACACTCTATTTTGTAGCCGAACATAGTATCGATCTGGTTTCGACATCGCTTCTAAACGATCGGTTGCTAACTTGAACAAAGTCGCACCCCTGGAACTCTGAAAAAACTGGCGTCCAGTCGCATACGCACTATAGCGATAAACTTTATTTTATAAAACAAAGAAAGCTCCTCAACTCTGTTTTTAAAATAATATATTTCTGTGTAGTTAAAACCCTCTTCCTATAAATCTTATAATTTTATAAATTCATTCCCATTATAGAAAATCGCAAGATGCATGGAATGTCATCAAGAGATAATAATAATCATCCTGTATGGAAATAATAGAAACATGGCCAGAATGCAGTTAAAACAACGAACATCTCTCTTAAAATATAAATAAATTACTTTTTTTTTTTTTTTTTTTTTTTTTTTTTTTTTTTTTTAAATATATTTCTATATATTTTACAATAAAAGTAGGCAAAAATATTAATTCCAAATTAAAATATTGCCGATGATACCTATTACATCCTTTATTTACCTTCTAAATCATCATGACTCTGAAGAAAATCTTCACCATCACTAGCTAATTTTTTCTGGTACGATCAGAGTTTTTTAATGATTTTAGCTGATTAAAAATATTTTCATCTTTCCCGTATCCTTGGCATCGTAACAACATTCTTTTAAACCAACTATACGCGACGGCACAAAAAAATGAACTAATTAAGGACCGATGGGTCGCCTCCAGGGCCGAAGATGAGGATATTTGTTTACATTACACATTCTTTCGAACCACTTTGTGCGCAGGATAGCAATAGTGATACTTACCAAAAGCTATTATAGAAGGACGGATATGAAGAATAATCTCAAGTGAATATCAAAGCATTAGGAAACTACATTAAACACTTTTAAAGTTTCTTAAATTTAAGGCAAAGTTAACGAAAGTCGATATATATTCGATTTGTCATAAATATTATTCATTTCAGAGTACGACACAAACCGAGCATCGGTGTATATCGGACCAAAAAATACCCGTCAAGTTTCTGTTCGATTCGACTGTATGTGTCTTGTTGGCGGTTGGAATCGCCATGAATGTTTGTGGCATAACATGGATTAATATATGACTTGGTGCCTGAAGAAGCTACAATAAAGTCGCGAAACGTCACAAAAAACATTGTTTCCTTTCAAGCCTTCCCAAACACCCACGATTTTTTTTTCTGCGTTCTAACTACTGGGAACTAACAATAATCATAATTATTTATTTCCGTTTGTTATAAAATTGTTCAAATCTTTGTTATTTTAAATTCAACCCTATGTATATTATTTAAAAAATCAAAAGATTAATAAAATTGCTTTTCAACGATTATCATACTCCTATCCCTAAACCTTTCAGTTTCTTAAGTAGAGCTATTTAACGCTTCATTCAGAACCTCGAAATCAGTGGAATGAATTAGTAGTTTCAGTTAGCTGCCGTAGAAGTTTTACCACCCCACTTTTAATGTAAGCATCTAGAACGTCATAATTAGTGTAGTAATTTTCACTAGTGGCAAAGCAAACCTACCAATTCCACCTTTGACTCTTCCACCAATTATACTCCCCAAAATTCAAAAATTTCCAGGAGGAATGTCATTTGGCCTTTGATTATTACCCGTCAAGAAATATTTTGGTTAGAAATCAAATGTTTATTGCCTTATAAGCTAAATAATTATGCTTTCTCTTGTACTCTTATTCAACAGACTCACCGCAAGCTGCTGCTAGATATTTTATTCATTTTAATTGCGTTTCTTTTTAGACATTGTGAAATGATCGTAAACTAAAAGTATAGTGTATTTCAACCATTTCAATTTATTCCATTAGAGGTTCTGAATGAAGCTTTAAGTTTCATTCAGAACTTTGAAATCAGTGGAATAAATTTTAGTACCAATTAGCTGTAGAAGTTTGTTCGCTTAATTTTAATGTAAGCGTTCAGAACGTCATAATTAGTGGTACTAATATTCAATTATTGGAAAAAGTTAACAAACTTTTGACGTTTCAATTGATTATACCTCTCGTAAAATTTGGTGGGGAGGAATGGCCAATGTCATTTTGATTATCACCTGTCAAGAGAAATTGTAGCTAGAAATCAAAAGTTTATTGTTTTATAAGCTAAATATTATGCTTTCTCTATCGATACAACAGACTACCGCTAGCTGTTGCTAGGATATTTTATTAATTTTAATTGTGTTTTTTAAACATTATATAAAGGGAAATTAAAACAACTTTCGTTGCACGTCATCAATGACACCATGCGTCGTCTTATGGAGTTTGCTGGTGGTCGTATTATGATATGCAATCAAAGTTATTTTAATTTCCCTATATGAATGATCGTAAACTAAAAAAGTATAAAGTGTAATTGAAACCACTAAATTATTCCACTAATTGGGAGGTTCTGAATGAAACTTAATTGATACTTATAAAGTTTCAATATTTGTCATGATAACGATTTTCTTTAAACGAAACAATTATTATAATATGGAATTATTATCTTTTAAATGGCTTTACTGAAGAAACCAGAAGGTTTAGGTACAGGAACGTGATATATCGTTGAAAAGCAATTTTATTTGGGTTTCGATTTTTTAAATAATATACATAGGTTTGAATTTAAAATAACAATAATTTGAAACGATTTTATAACAGATCTTTTTAATTTTTTTCTGACCTCCCTGTTTCATATCCAATCAGCTATCAGATCGACAGATAGATCAATATCGATCAGATGACAGATAGAATATATCGATTTTCATTAACCTTTAAACCAAACTTCAGCTTTCAATATGTCTAATTTATGATTTAACCAATGCTTATTCAATATCATGTTTTTGTCAATTTTACACATGTTTTATTTTTTATCTCGAAAACTATTAGAAATTGGCATAAATATGTTAGTATAACAGAAAAATTATGAGATATGAAAGTAGTTTCGAAAAATGTAACAATATATCGGGTATACCATTTAAAATAACAAAGATACTACCACATGTAGGCATTGGCGTAACTACAGGGGTGCCCGGAGGTGCCCTCCCCCTAGGTACTGCTTGCAACCCCCCAGAGAAATCTTGAATAATGACTGGCTATGTATTAATTTTTATTTGCTTGTGATGTAGTAAAAATGCCGTTTTCTAGTTGTGTTTAGTGAATATTATTTTGTTGTGTTCAAAAAATGGGTTAATTTTTATTTTTTAGAAAATTTGTAGGTGTTTAAGTAATCTACGGGAACACGGTTTGATAACCAAGTCTATGAAATTTATTGATAGAGAAATTCATGTAAACGTTTTATTCAAAAAATAATATAATAATAATAGCTCCCGTATATAGCGTTTAACGCCTTGGGAGTAGCAAGGTACAGCTTGCCATACTAGAGCCGTTCCTGTATACAAGGAAGGTAATGTGGCTAGCACTACGCTTCAACCGCCTATTATTACCTCAGGATTGTGAATCCCAAGTACTCATTTAAGGCTGAGTCGACCTAGGTACCCAAACTATTTTTATTTTAATAAAAATAGTCGGCTGATGAAATGCCGGGTGTGGAAATCCAACCCACACCTTGAGATTGGTAGACGAGAGCCTGTACCTCTACGCCACCGGGCACCTTTTATTCAGAAAATGTGTTTTTTAAAATTATTCTTCATTTTTTAAAAAACAAAAGCACTAGGCTCTCTATGTGCTAACCCCAGGCCCCCCCCCCAGGATGAATTGCTAGTTACGCTAATGTCTGTAGGATGAAGCGGCAATACTGTAATGCTGATAATGATGCCTTTAAACAAAAATTCTGATTTTTAAAAACATCCTATAACCGGTTCTCCATAAACATCTAACGTACCACATCCCTGAATTACGCTGTACATGATTGATTAACAATTCCAAGTGGTTGTTTTGTTATCCTCATTTAAGGAATGTGTGGTTAAAATAATCCATGATAATTACACAGTTTAACACAAATATTTACTTCAATATTCAGGCATATGTAATTTCATTTTGTGGTTTAAAAAGATTCTACTAAAGTATATAGGTCAAAATATCTACAAAAGTATGAAACTGTTCTAGTTTGCTCTGTGCGTCAAATCCGAGATTGATATTCCTTTTTCTTCGCTGACAATGCCACTTAAACAAACCCCCAGCTTTCTAAGTCCTTTTCAGTGAAGGAACGGTGCAAGGATCGACTTTTCGTCATGCCCCTGTTCACAAATTCTACACACCGATCGATTTTATGGTTTGTTTAGGTTGACCGGCATTATCTGGACGGCCCGAGCTCATTGTAACACCATTGTGCCTCGGGTTGGCCACCGTTTTACGACATTTTCACTTCGCACTTTATTGCCCCAGTTTCTCCTACATTTCTGTCGAATTCCGTCAACGTTTGCGTCTCGCCCCTCACGTGACATGTCGCTTTTTTATTATTATTTATAGATCTTTAATATTCTCGAACCGCATGCGGTCTTCTCAACCATTAGAGATGTTCGTCGCGCTTTTGGTGCGCTGACCCATTTTTGGACTTTTCTGGGTCAGTTTTATTTCTTTATTGCACCCCTTGTATAAGGCATTGTGCGCGGTCGTACTCTGGCCAGTTGAAATTACCACATTTTCGTTTGTTGTGTGATGGAGATTGTCGTAAAAAATGTTTATTGTACCTTAAATCTTAAATTCTACATATTCACTAATGGATAACAAATATACTATACGATAAAAAATCGGCTTTGAATTTGGCTTGGAAACAAAGATCACATTTTATATGTAAAATCAATTATATGGTGCATGTCATTGTTACTGAGATTGTTACTCCCAAGCAAACTGTGACATTTATTTAATCATAATGTATTTCAAGTAACAATTAGAACAATGTAAGAACAATCTTCGGATTGTCACGGGATTTCTAACAGAACACTGTCTCCTAAACGAAAACCTCAGTATATAGCTGAGAAACAATGGCGAATGCAGATTCTGTGGGGAAAATGGGGAAACACTAGAACGCCTTTTCACTGAGTGCGTCGGGACGCCAACCGTTCGAGCTACAAACTTTGGTACGGCGGATGTCAAAGATGGAGAGCTGGCCTCTGTGGAAGCGTCTCAGATACTAGCCTTTGTCAAAATCTTGAGACTGTAAGATGAGTTATAATCAGTT
>NW_022145981.1:0-4623 GCF_002938485.1 Sitophilus oryzae | reverse complement strand
ATATTGTTATCAATAACAAATGGGAGGGCGATGAAAAAATTAAAATTCGAATCAGCATGGCCTAAGCAACGTTTCGAATGCTTCAGAATATCCTCCTACAACAACGCTTACCATTATATCTCCGTCTAAGAGTGATTCGGTCCTGTTTTATGGCACGGAAAACATGATCAATGTATGGAAACATGTTCAATCAAAGTAAAATTCCTAAATCGCATCGAAGCGTTTGTGATGTGGACTACCCGCAGACTATTTAAGATTTCGAATATAAATCACACTTCAAACGAAGAAGTCAAGTGGAAAGCTAGTGTCAAAAGACAGCTGCTTAATATAGTAAAGACCCGGAAAATGTCATAATTGGGGCACATTTTGAGAGGAACTCGCTACGCCATCGCCATTCCGAAACTGGTCCTGCAGGGCAAAATTGAGGGTCAAAGAGGGCCAGGAAGAAAACAGCAGTCATGGCTCCGGAACAACAGGGATTGGAGCGGGATACCGGACGGATAATCATATTCCGTCGGATAGAAGACATTGCCCTTGCAATCAATTGAAGACAGTGTATACCCCAGCGTGCACGATTCCATATGGGACCGGAAGAACAAGAATAATAATAATAAAAAGTTTTATACCAATTTAAATATGAACAATTGTTGTGCCCTGTTATCTCTAGTGCTTTTAATATGTCCCCTATCAACCATATGCCATGAATATAAAAATGAAACTTTTCTAATCTTCTATAATTTTTTCATTCTTTCTTCGATTTAAGTTTTGAGAAACACCGGGAAACACAGATAAAAAAACAATATTGCTCTAAAAGGGTTTATCCTTTATTATTATTTTCAGCTCGCCAACCAAAGTAGGCGAACTGCCATAATTTAAACAAACTTTCAACATCATTTTTCCCGCCGCTTCTTTTATTAATCATCGGCAGGAATCGCAACCAACAGTTCTAACCCTTCCAACTATGTCCATTCCATCTCTCAAGAGGGTTTCAACGTTCCATCTTCTCCATTCTTATTATAAATATTAAATAAATTGAATACTGATAATGGGCCAGTACCCGCTGATGGTTCGGGTACAGGCTTCTCGCAGGAATCCGATTTTTCCTGTCGTTGCTCCTTGACCTTCTTCAGCTGTTCCAGAGCTTCTTCGTAGGTCGGTAGTCCGGAGACGATTGTGTAGCTTGGTAGATCTGACTCTACCGATCCAGCCTCTTGGTTGTTAGGGATGTGACTCTGATGAGCTGAAAACAAAAAAAAGTATTATTTAATCATTGTGGAAATTTTTGGAATTTTTTTTAGTTTTTAGTTAAAACACATAATTTTTTGATAATATGACAACATAGGTGTTAGATTAAATTTACAAGAAAGAAAATCCAGAAAAGATCCAGTGGTTCTCAAAATTTTAGCAAAAAATCATTATTTTTGGCAATAAACATCAAAGTAAAATAACTCCGTTATTTTGGACTTATTTGAAAAACGATAAAGAGAAAATATGTTTCTTTTATCGATATACCACCCTTAAAATATTTGCACTTATTTCTGGGACACCCTGTATATAATTTATAAAGTATTTCAGTTAGCTTTAAAAGGTAACGAACCGAAAATAGGAAAATATGGTGTTATTTTTTTTAAATGTCATATCGATTTAAAATATTTGTTCAATTTGCACAAGTTGCCACTGGTCTATGTACTATTTTCGATAATATACAAAGTCCATAAGAAACATAAACAAATATTTTTTTTTCGCATAAATGGCATAAAACAAGGCAATTTAAATAAAAATAATTACTAATGCAATAATTTTCTTTAGTATCTCGCAATAAGTTAAAAAAAAACTAAAAATGTTAATTTTCAGAATAGCGACCTTGTTGCAATGACCTGGGCAACAAAAATTTAAACCAATTGCATTCGACATTCCGTTTTAAATTCCGGAACTGAATTCCTTCAAATACGTAGTTTAAAAAATATAATTTAACTAAAAAATATCGGTACTACACACAAGGTACTACAAAAAACTTATAGAGTACGACTCCCTTAAAAGTGTTTTTAGAGTGATAAGTGATATCAATCAAACTGATTAAAATAACAGAAATGTTTCACCAACAAAAATGTAAAACTATAAAACAGTATTTTTGACTTGCCAGCTAGCTCTCCGATTAGATCAACAGTAGTTATCGAGGTTATCATCAACGTTTTCAAATATTTAATTCCTACTTTGTACTTAGAATTACAAATTTCATTTAATTAAATTTCGCAATATACCTACAATATGAAACGCAAAGCAGAATGTTTTCATATCTATAACCCTTCTATAACGTAGCAATAACCATCAAATATTCATATTTGACTTAACTCTATAGAGTAGTTGTTAGTTTTAAATTTAAAAAAATAATAACAAAAAATTAAAATAAATTGTGTATAATCATGACAACATTAGATATAAAAGTACGCACTTACTATTAGAATGTTAAGAGAGACAAACTGTATAATAAATCGTGAGCTGAAAATAGGATTACATCCAAAAAATAATTACTTTGTTGTAGTTATGCATCGCCTAGATATAAATAATATCTCTTTAATAAATATTTTTTCCAAAACAATCAGAATGAATTAAACAACTAATTTATCAGCTCCGGCTTTTATAGAGGATAATTAATTATTGTCATGTAGCAGTTTAACAAAATGACAATACTCGTACTAATCAAAATCAAGAAAATAATACTATAATCACGAATACTTTATTTTTATATACCTAAACAGGATATTAAATTTTTTTTTTCCAAACATCACAAAAGTTTTAATTTTTGCGGCGTGATTGACAATATAATAAAGTCATTTTTCTACGATTGCGCAAAAGTAGCTATTTTTTATACTATCTACTATCTACTGTATTAAAAGTCAATTTTTTTACACTAGTGACTAGACTAGAAAAAATTTGTAAATTTTTGTAAAAATTTGTCAAATCCTGGAAGGTAAACCAAGTTAGGGTTGCCAACCTATTTGCTAACCTATTCCAGAGGACAGTCCTCTTTTTAACCTCACTGTCCTCTTTTCTCTCACGTATTGAAAAAGTCCTCTTTTTTTACATACCAAACTGAAAATCTAAAGAATATTCGTCTATCGCCACAATGCTTTAAACAATTATTAATCTGTGTTTTTCACTACTCCCACTCGTTTATACAGAAAAGAAAATGAAGAAATATTTATGTACAAGAAATATTTGTGGAAGCGATAATGTTGTAAGTTAGCTTATGTTTTGAAAAAAAGTTTTATTGAAAAAGGCTTGTTTTATTTTAACAATTTTTGTGTATAAATATTTTTAAGAAAATATGAAAGGCCATCATCGCATCCGTCGACAAAACTTTTTGGTAAATTCTAGACATTTGGGCGAGGTTTCAAACAAATTTTTACCTGTGTCTGTTTTTTACCCCCTCATCCTCTATTTTTTATTTTGAAGGTTGGCAACCCTAAACCAAGTACCAGTACTGGACACCTCGCAGCATCATTCCGGAAAGGAGTTTTAAGTGAAGAACAAGAGATCTCCATGCACAAGCAGTAATGAAAATAAAATTCACAAGACTACTAGAAATGAAGTTTGTCCAACAATTACCTTAGTAAATTTTTCAAACTGCGACATTAAATATAAACTGAACTCAAAAAAAGTTATTAAAAAAATAAAAATAATATTTGTTTATAGTCATTGTTAGTGGTAATATTATTCTGTAAAATACTGTAAAGTTTTTAATAAACATTTAAATAAGAATTTCAATTCGATCGATAGAAAAAATGTTGTATTCAACATGTGCAAAAAGCATATTTGTTACACTCAGCATGATTGCAGCTCTGGACTTCGTCTCGAGCTGCAAAACTTGTGCGTCGTGCAACAAATATGTCCTTTTTGCACTAGTTACACAAATAACTATTTAACGCCTAAGGATAAAAGTACAAAAATATATTATTAAAATGACATGATGTGTCAAATTCAACGAGCGTAACCATATTTTCTTGATATACCTGTAATTCAATGTATTACTTTTAAATCTTTTTATATTATTTGGAACGTATAAAAATGTTTAAAAAATTATTCGTAGCGTTTGAAAAACTGGTCTTGATATAAAATTTTGAATTAACTGGAAACTCGCTTTGCTTCTACTCGTATTGGGTGAAATAATATTTCTCTTTTTAGGGTTCCGTAGCCAAAGGGTAAAAACGCGAACCCTATTACCCTTCTATTACTAAGCCTTCGCTGTCCGTCCGTCTGTCCGCCCGCCCGTCCGTCTCTCGCAAAGGTCTATCTTATGAACCGTTATAGCTAGACAGTTGAAATTTTTACAAATAATGTATATATGTTGCCGCTATAAGAACAAATACTAAAAACGGAATTAAATAAATGTTTATAAATAAAAAAGTAATTTCACTAAACATCTTTTAAGTAAGAATTTTACATAGAATCTTTCAAATCCTCGGTGGCCGCGTGGTTAAAGCGTTAGGACTTTACGCTGCTATGACGTTGGAGCCGTAGTAAGGCAGGTTCGAATCCTAGTCAATGCGACTTTTTTTTAATCGTTTTTTTTTTAATTTTTACATATTTATTATAGATTAATACAATTTTTAGTAATGTTTC
>NW_022145980.1:0-5612 GCF_002938485.1 Sitophilus oryzae | reverse complement strand
CAATAAAAAATATTGTGCACTTTTCTTCTGAAAATTATAGCCACTAAAACAGAAAGTTAAAAAATGGAACCTTTATTCTTTTTAGGTACGGAAATATGTATGTACTACTATTAATATATTTTTATGCAGGGTGTCCCACTGAGAACTTTGATTAATATTGCATCTCCCCAAGCTTTCAGGCCTTTTATGAACACGGACATTTGTGCTAATGTAGAACAAAGAAATATTTAGATATTTTTATGTCCCTCCATTAGGATGTAGCCTCCCTCATATAGATACTCTCTTTGAACTTGGGCCCACTGTTGTCTATTGTTGGCTATGCGGGCCTAAGTTATCCCTGCTAATTTCCTAATATCATGGTCCCATCTCAGGTTTGGTCTTCTTCTAGGTCACACTGAAAATAGTATGGAAGAAACTCAATCATATTCAAATCTAGAATGCCACTTTATTTAAAAAAAGAAAACATTCGACCAATGTGTACTACCAGTTATGACCTATGCATGTAAAACCTTGTAGTGTAACAACCCAAATTCGTCAACAAAGTTGAAGAGTAAATATTTTGGCCAACTGTATATTACTTTTGGCCAAAGTAATATTTTGGCCAACTGTATAACAAACAATTTAAATGAAAGAAAGGAACCTACGTTGTGTTAAATATTTTTTTATTGTGATTACCTCGGATGCGCCTCGACGAAGCAATATTTTGGGAAATTTGAGGAGAATAGGTTATGTAAATAAAACGCTAAATTTGTAAATAGCCCTACTTATTTTATTAAATGAAATGAATGGAGTGCCGTACTCTGCCTGGAATTCACATGTAAAAGAGCACGGTAGAGAAAACCCCGATCACTATTCCAGAGAATCTAACTATGCTGTTCTGAACTTAAATAAAAGAGAAATAGTAATATAGAAACTGTCCTCATACCTAGATTTATAGTTTAATACATTCAAAACATGCCACATTTATATCGTTCAAAACTGAAGAGTTTTTTTGTTAGTTTAACGGGTCCCCACCCGTAGGTACGAAGTCCCTTGTTGCGGAATCGACGCTAAAGTTGAAGGTTTGGTGCCAATATCTTATAATTTAATAAATTGTAAGTTACTCTATGAATTATTTTATTTATTGTTTTTGTTTGCCCTTTTGCGAGCTAAGATATTCGCCCAGGCAAGGTCGAAAATTGTTAGTACACTCAACAAGGCTCTTATTCTCACAAACCACAAACATCGGCACGAAGGAACAGTAAACAATTTTATTTAGATTACTTTTAAACTGAAATTATTTACAGCATAAATAGATTCCATTAAATGCATACACATGTTATATATTGTCTTTGTCAGATCAAATGAATAATGAAAAAGGTTTAGAACAGAATTACAACAAGAAAACAAAATAATATGATTTAGTTAACATCAGTTAAATAATGAGAAAACATTTACTTCACCTTTAATAACATTCTTTGTTACAGAATTCAAGAATCAACCCTACTTTTGCGAATAATATTTTAAAAATCAATAATTTTATTTATGTATACAGAGTGTCTTAAAAATGAATGTTTTGAATTTAAATCAATATGTCTATTTTAAAATAGGCGGTTCATCTCAACCTGGACACTTAAAACGGACATTATAAGGAAACTGCAGGTCGCACAACGCTCAATGGAACGAAATATGATGGGAATAACCAAAAAAGACCATAAAAGAATATAGTGGATATGACAAAAGACCCAGGGAATAGATGACATCCACAGAATCAAATCCCTCAAGTGGCAATAGGCAGGAACCTGGCAAGAAGGACGGACAACAGATGGACGAAAAATTACAGCATGGTACCCACGAGGAATTAAGAAACTAAGTATCTATGTATATATTTATAAATCCTAGAGAGACCTCTATTTTTATATTTTTATTTGATTCATGCATACATAAAATTAATGCACACAGTTAAAAGTATGCATAAAGCAATAATTTATCGTTAGATTCCCTCTATTTCCGAATATTCCTACAAAGCATCCATAAAACCAGCAGGGATATTCAAACCCCGTTCTTAACAAGAAAATTACCGTGCAGATAATGTTGCCGTAACAACATTATCAAACTTCACTACCGTTATAATGGTTTTAAGGACGTTTTAATGAGAATGTTTAACGGCAGCGTTAAAGCTTATAATATTTGCAGCAAGAGCTCGCTAAACGCTCTAGTCGCCTTGTCACTCATTCATTACCGAAGGTTTTAACTACACAAAGCTCTCTGGCTGTGCGACCCGATAAAATTTTAGTTGGAAACTCGTTAAAAACTTTTGTTTTAATATAAGCAGCTTTGGAAATAACTTCGTTTATACTAGTTCCTGGTACAGAGTAAGTGAAGGATTGTTTGAAAAAGTGATTAGATATATGAGAATGTATCGCCTGTCTAGCCTGTATCAGTGGCTTAAGAGCACGAAGAATATGCAGAATAATCTACGGAAGAATCAGAAAAGACACGCATTGAAGTTAAATAAATGATTATGGAATGAAGTAGCGGTTGTACTAAAACTAGGAAATAGATATTTCCATTTGTTTATCAGTGTAATTATTCAAAAAAAATGTTAATGTGTAATAGAAAATTATCGACTATTTATATGTATTAGCTTCATTATATGAAATATTTTAAAATATATCCGTTTCAGTAGTATTAGTAGTGATGGGCGAGACCGATCAGTCCAAGACTTCCGCAAGACCAAGCATGCAAAATTCTTGCGGATATAATAAATTACTTATTACTTCATAATATTATTGTTTTAATTTATTACAAATAGTGTTTTCCCGACTATTGCATAAAATTAAAAAAAAAGAAATGCTGATTCAATATAATATACAGGGAGCAACAAATTCGAGGTACGAGCATTGGTATCTCGGAAACCGTAATAGATACGAAGATGGTTAAATTGGGGCAAAGTTGCTCCTTTGGACGTTCACCAAGATGCCAACAAAAAAGTTTTAGAAATTTCAAGGATTGCTGAGTTTTTTGGAAAAAAAACTGATTTTTGTGAAAATCAATTTTATTTTATCCTCTTGTTACTTTTTAGAAAATCAAAAAACTAATTGCGCATTGTCATAGCCACTTTATTAGGGCTATCTGATAGTATTTTTAGATTTTCAAATTAGCTGACAATTTGTGAAATTCAGAGGCCAACTTAATTTTTTTAAATACGGACCCGCATTTTATATTTCAGGTTTTGAAAGAGCTCGGTCTCCTGAGTATAATGATATGCCACACTTTTTTTTGTTTTGGGTACCTTAAAAATAACAAACTTATTTTATTATTATTAAAAATAATTTCAAGTCCGACTCTAATTTTTATATTATTTAATCAGATTATATTCATCGCAACAATATTGATCAGCGCTAATTAACATTGAATAAGGCAAATCGAGCTAATTGAAAGAATCAAATAAATAATATCCAGGTCAGCAATTTAAAGATATTATTTTTAACTCTTTTTATTGTAAACAGTTGACTAAAATATTACCTCTTGAACTTTGTTGACGAACTTGGGTTGTTACACTGCATGTTGTTGTGAGATTAAATAATTCGTTATTTCATTGATCATTTTCTCGAAATAAAATTTTAATATCCAAATATAAAAATATCAAAAATATTTTCAGGTTGGACAGCTCCATGCGATTGTCAAATCAAAAGTACCACATTATTAACCATAAATGTGAAGCTCATTACAGATAACAAAAATTTCCTGTTGTTTCTTTATGGAACAATAAAAAAATTATGTGCACTTTTCTTCTGAAAATTATAGCCACTAAAACAGAAAGTTAAAAAATGGAACCTTTATTCTTTTTAGGTACGGAAATATGTATGTACTACTATTAATATATTTTTATGCAGGGTGTCCCACTGAGAACTTTGATTAATATTGCATCTCCCCAAGCTTTCAGGCCTTTTATGAACACGGACATTTGTGTTAATGTAGAACAAAGAAAGATTTAGATATTTTTATGTCCCTCAATTAAGATGTAGCCTCCCTCATGTAGATACTCTCTTTGTACTTGGGCCCACTGTTGTCTACTGTTTGCTATGCGGCCTCAAGTTATCCCTGCTAATTTCCTAATAGCATCGTCTCATCTCAGGTTTGGTCTCCTAGATCTTTTAAATGAATTTAGTAAAGACTAAAGACAAACTAGTAGACAGAAAAGGATCGTGATTAATCAATGATTAATCAGATTTTTCGAAACACCCTGTATACATTTTTAAAAAATCTTAAAATGTGTAAAAAAACAAAATAAAATATACGTGTTTAAGCGTTTTTTCGGAAACTTGACCGTTTTTTAAATAAAAAATATTGTAATATTTGAGAGGTGGTTTCACCCCCTTGGAACTAAAATTTCGAAAAATCCTTTCTTATCGAACCTCTACACCCTAGAATCAACCTGTATGCCAAAATTGAGCTTTTTACGTTGAGTGGTTTGAGCAGGATCGCGTGATTAATCAGTGAGTCAGTCACTTAAGGATTTTATATATTAGTATCGATATAGATTATATTTATATTCGTATAAAGAAATTTTGTAGTAAAAATAAATAAGCAATAAGATAAAACTTCGGCTTCCTTTTTAAAGTAATACCCACAACATGTTATAGAATATAATTATCATTATCATCATCATCATTCATCATTTTCAGCTTCTTCAACCATTTCCAATTATAGTGTAGCCTCCCTCACATACTCTCTTTGTAGTTGGGCCCATTGTTGCCTGTTTTTGGCTATGCGGGCCCAGGTTATCCCTGCTAATTTTCTAATATCATGGTCCTATCTCAAATTCGGTCTTCCTCTAGGTCTCTTAATTCCTTGTGGGTAGCATGCTGTAATTTTTGTGGTCCATCTCTTGTCCGTTCTTCTTGCCAAGTTTCTTGCCCATTGCTATTTGAGGGATTGGCCCTGTGGATGATATCTTTTACCTGATTTTTTTGTCGTATCCACTCTATTTAATTCGTAATGTACAACGAACTAGTGAAAAAAAAAGACATTCTAATAAATAACACAAAACTGGAAATAGTAGAAGAATATATGTATTTGGGACAACTAATACACAGCTCGGGATCTCTACCAGAAATCAATAGCAGAATTAAGTTAGCATGAAGTACTTCTGGAAGAAACTCAATCTTATTCAAATGTAGAATACCCTTTGAGAATGGCACTTTATTTAAAAAAGAAAACATTAGACCAATATGTTATACCAGTCATGACCTTTGCATGCGAAACCTGGGCAGTTAAAACGGACATTATTAGGAAACTACAGGTCGCACAATGCTCAATGGACCGAAATAAGCTGGGAATAACCAAAAAAGGTAATAAAAGAATGTAGTGGATATGACAAAAGACCCAGGTAATAGATGACATCCACAGAATCAAATCCCTCAAGTGGCAATAGGCAGGATACCTGGCAAGAAGGACGGACAACAGATGGACGAAAAATTACAGCATGGTACCCACGAGGAATTAAGAAACTAAGTATCTATGTATATATTTATAAATCCTAGAGAGACCTCTATTTTTATATTTTTATTTGATTCATGCATACATAAAATTAATGCACACAGTTAAAAGTATGCATAAAGCAATAA
>NW_022145979.1:0-3884 GCF_002938485.1 Sitophilus oryzae | reverse complement strand
ATCAGGACTAGAGCTGAAAATTACCATTATAAAAACAACGTTGCCAAATTATCAGGCACGGTAGTGGGAACAACAGGAGTTGCACTGGTTGTAGGGTCTCTGGCATGGGCCCCTGTGACTGCAGGAAGTTCCCTGATACTAGGAGCAGGTTAGAGCATATTAAAAGTTATTTTTTACGCGGAAAAATAGTCTTTTACGTTTCACTATTTGTTACACGTAAAAAACTATTTGCTACACCTAAAACACTATTTTTTACGCATAAAAGAGTATTTTTTACGTGTAAAAAACTACTTGTTTCACATAAAAAGTTATTTTTTACGCGTGAAAAATAGTTTTATAGGTTACATTTATTTGTTACAAGTAAAAAACTATTTTTTACGCATAACAAACTATTTGTTACTTGTAAAAAATTATTTGTTACACGCAAAAACTATTTTTTACGTGTAAAAAACTACTTATCACCCGTAAAAAACCATTTTTACGCGTAAAAAAGTATTTTTAAATTTATTTTTACTTTTTCAACATTTCAAACTATACTTTTCCAAACATGTCCTTCAGATTCTTCATTTTAATAACTGTTAATATGAAGTTTCATTTCAAATACGCACACATAGTGCACACACATTTTTTTTGTTTAATTTAGTGTAAGAAAACACTAAATTTTCTAAATTAAAAATATTAGGTGGAGCAGTTATGTCAGTAACAGGCAGCTTGACTAATGTGATAACAGACTATGTAGACTATAAAACAACAGAAATCATTATGGAAGATATCAAAACCCTCTCTAAAGAAAAAGAAATGTTTGATGTGTGGATGCAAAAAAGTCTTTCCCACTTCAACGAGTGTATTGATCAGCTTGTCTCAGAAGGAGTAAGCAGGGATGTTGCCATTTCTACTATAATTGAAGGCAAATAATTATTTTTTCTGTCTTTGATTTTTTTAAACAAAATATTTTTTAGGTATAGCAAAAGGTGCTATAAACATTTTAGAAAAACCAACTAATGCAGTTTTAACTACGTTGAGTACTGCCGCAAAATTGCATCATTTAGAACATATTGCCATTGGTACTTTGCCTGTTTTAGGCAAGACTTTCCATATAACTGAGAAGAGTTTTCAGTTTGTCTACAATGTGCTGGGATTAACAGGTATACACCGCTTTAAACTAAATAATAATGTTATGTTAACTAGTGTTGACAGGTAATGAAAAATCTACGTATGCAACTGACAATACACAGAATCCTAAGTTTTTCTTTTTTTAATAATTTTGAAAAAATATATTTCATATTTTTGCTAACCTTTCTTTTGAAACACTCTGTAAAATACAAAAAACAGGCTTCAAATAAAAAATAAGTTGGGTTATATTATGTCAGTTTTTGAATTTATCAGGGATGGGTGGGTAAAAGTTCTTGGCGTAAAAATCTATTTTTTACATGTAAAATAGTAAGTTGAAAAAATTATATTTCATGTTTTGCCTAAACTTTTTTTTGAAACACTCTGTAAAATATAAAAAATGAGTAGGGCTATATTATGTCAGTTTTTTGAATTTATCAGGAATGGGTGGGTAAAAGTTCTTGGCGTAAAAAACTATTTTTTACATGTAAAATAGTAAGTTGAAAAAATTATATTTCATGTTTTGCCTAAACTTTTTTTTTGCAACACTCTGTAAAATATAAAAAATGAGTAGGGCTATATTATGTCAGTTTTTTTAATTTATCAGGGATGGCTGGGTAAAAGTTCTTGGCGTAAAAAACTATTTTTTACGTGTAAAATAGTAAGATGAAAAAATTATATTTAAAATTTTGCCTAAACTTTTTTTGAAACTCTATAAAATATAAAAAATGAGTAGGGCTATATTATGTCAGTTTTTTGAATTTATCAGGGATGGGTGGGTAAAAGTTCTTGGCGTAAAAAACTATTTTTACGTGTAAAATAATAAGATGAAAAAATTATATTTCATGTTTTGCCTAAACTTTTTTTGAAACTCTGTAAAATATAAAAAATGAGTAGGGCTATATTATGTCAGTTTTTTGAATTTATCAGGGATGGGTGGGTAAAAGTCCTTGGCGTAAAAAACTATTTTTACGTGTAAAATAATAAGATGAAAAAATTCATTACATGTTTTGCCTAAACTTTTTTTGAAACTCTGTAAAATATATAAAATGAGTAGGGCTATATTATGTCAGTTTTTTTGAATTTATCAGGGATGGGTGGGTAAAAGTTCTTGGCGGAAAAAACTATTTTTTACGTGTAAAATAGTAAGATGAAAAAATTATATTTCATGTTTTGCCTAAACTTTTTTTTGAAAAACTGTAAAATATAAAAAATGAGTACGGCTATATTATGTCAGTTTTTTGAATTTATCAGGGATGGGTGGGTAAAAGTTCTTGACGTAAAAAACTATTTTTTACGTGTAAAATAATATAAGTTGAAAAAATTTCAAATGAACCTATGGTTCTAAAAAATTTAGTACAAAGTACAAAATAAAAACTAAAATCGGCATTTATTACATTACAAGTTAAAATATTTGCACTTCTTTAAGAAACACCCTTTATAATCTTAAGGAGTTAATCTAAAATTTACATTTTTTAAGGGAGAACTATACCAACTTTAATGAAGGACTTCGCCAAAATATCAGGAATTTTATCTATGGCATTCGTAGTAGCCGATATATCTTTACTCATTAAAGATCTGTCTTCAGAACATCCCTCAGTAGAAATCATTGATAAGGGACTCAAACAGTTAGAGGTAAACTCGAAATAAAATGTTTTTTTTATTCTAGATTTTAAAATAATTTTTACAGGATGAAAAAAATATTTTGGAAGACCTTTTGGACATAATTGTGGCAGCTGGAGGCTGTAAAGAACATGTCTTAGAAAAGGCTCTGAAAGATATGGGAATGATAGAAGACGAAGAATTATTACTCAAAGATTTCGTGGTTATTAATGATGAAGAATTTCACGAAAAAGCTGGAATTAATGCACAGTGATATATTTTTTAAAAAATATCTTGTAAATAATTTTTTTTACCTAATAGATTGCACAAATCTCAAGTAAAAAGACAAGAAATATATTTATTTTTAAGTACCTAGACCTAGAATGATTTAAATAAAATATACATTAATATACCCCTAAGAAAAAATGCTTTAAATAAAATATTTTAGGGTCAATCAGTGTTTTATTAAGTTTCCCATATTTTTCTACTCTTGTGTTTTAACTAAATTGTCAAAAACACGTTCAGGGTTAATCCTTAATAGAATAAAAAAAACTGTCATAGTAGGTATTGAAGTCACATTAGAGTTCCAGTAATATAAAAAATATCATTCGGTTAAAAAAAACGGCATCAAGGTAGCTTTAAAGAGATAATTGTTCTTTATTTCTATCGGGTCGACCCCTAAACGCCATTTAATAAAAAAAATACATAAAAACTGATTTTTTTCTGGGAATTTTAAAAAACTTTTGAGCCGCAGACTCTTGTTCTTAAATTTTCTTGACATAACGTATATTGAGGCTGTGCAATGTTGCCACTTCTTACGCTACCCACGTTCTTGACATTTGTGTAATAAGATTACAGTAATTTTAATTCATTGCACAAAAAAAAATATAAAAATTAATTTTATTCATTTCAGAACGTAATCCTAACAATTCTAGAAATAAAACGCATGGTATAAATATTTTTTACACTTATTTTCAACAAAACTGAGGACTTAAGAGTTATTTTAAATTTTTAGAAATAGTTTCAATTGTAGAAAATACATGTTTTACTCACAAACATTTGTAATTTTTATATATTCTGTTTATGCTTACCTTTTCAATAAAAATTCAATATTATTTCTACTTTTTTTCACACGTCCAAATTGTATTAAACAGAAACCCACTTGCAGTATA
>NW_022145978.1:17373-19345 GCF_002938485.1 Sitophilus oryzae | reverse complement strand
TAACGTTTCGAAAAGTTAATCTCTTTCCGTCGTCGGAAGCAAAAAAAATACAAAGAATGAAGAAAAAAAAACTATTTAGAATATTTTTTAAATGCAACTATTCGAGAACACTTTAGTTTTTTTTAAACAGATACGTCTACAAAAACCGTTGACGTTCTGTTAACGTTATGAACACTAAAGTGTTAAAAAAATAAATAGCTGCTATAATTAAAAAACTGCGAAATTGATTGATACTGCTTGTGACTGTTTTCCTTTCGTGGGTGCTGGAGCACCCGGGCACTCACGCAGCCAGCGCCCCTGACTGCAAAAACAAGTACACTTTTGTGAACAAATAATTAACTAATCAAGGGAAAAGAAAAATCTGTTTCCTGCATTTTCAGCTATATCAGGGTATTAGGTTATAGCAGCTCGGACGCCCGCAAAATCCCCCGAGATTTCACTTCTCGCTGATATGGGAAAAGTTACAGATTAAAGAATACATTGTTCCCGTCGATGAAATACTAACCTTACGGCCTTCGGGAGGGATTTACTTCCTGACAGATAGGGATGTCCAAACATAACGATATATCGAATTATCTACATGCCTGCTATCATCGATATATCACGATACAGTGTTTGTCGCAACACAATTACGATACCAGTGTCGCAACACAATTCTTCCACTATAAAAAGTTGTGAAATCTTATGTAAAACCAAGTCAGTTTATTTTATTTAGTATACATAAGGATATTTTAAAATTTTTTCTTTTGGTTATAAGCTTCTTCTTCTTCTAGTGTAGATCCATTAATGGATGTTTGCGATAACATTTTCCATTGCTTCTCTGTTCCGGGCGGTGTGTATTAACGACTGAACATCGTGTAGCCCTGTCCACTGTCTAATATTCCTCAGCCAAGACATTTCCTTCCTTCCGATACGATACCCCTCCGGCCTTCAATCTTGTCTTCGATCAACAAATGCAAGAATTGATATTTGGGGTTTCGCATTATGTGCCCCAGGTATGCGGTTTTTTTCTTTTTAATCAATTCAAACAATTCACGCTCTTTGTCAACACGTCTGAGAACTTCTTCATTTGTCAACCTAGCCGTCCAAGGTATCTTCAGGATTCTGCGAATTAGCCACATCTCGAAAGCCTCCAAATTTGGTTTTCTTGATGTTGATGTTTAAACCCATTGCTTTGCAGAACATCCACACTAACTTTGACTCCCATTTCCACCTCCTCCAGAGCCTCTTGGAAAATAGCTTCTGAGTATAAATTAAATAGGCCATCCTCCTTCTAACTTGTATGGGATTGGACATGGTATTGGACAATTTTATTTGTGCTGTTTGGTTCCAGTATCTCAATGCATTGAATGTCTTTATGATCTATATCAAGTCTTTTCAGGAGCTGCATTAATTTGTGGTGCTGTACGCGATCGAATGCCTTTTCGTAGTCTATGAAACACAGGCACACATCCTTTCTCTGATCGTAGCAATTCTGGACAAGCACCTGTGTTGCAACTATCCCTTATAAGCTTAGAGCTACCTAAAATTCGATATTTGAAGTTTGACACACCTAGAAGTAGTTTAGAACATGCTTAAAATGTTGATGATGTGTCAGTAAGTCAATGTCGCAATTAAAGAAATTTGACGAGCGATAATTCATAAACGATGAGGTATAATTATTAGATATTTTGGTAACCTAGCCAGCTATAGTATGGCTTCATGTTAGCTTCAAGTTACAGAGTGGTCAAAGAGTGGTCAAAACTGCCGTGCCCCCAGATAATAAATATCGATATTTTATTACAAAATGGACAGCTCTACTGACAGAAGGCGGCAGTGCACTAAACACGTCCCGCATAAGCTGGAAAACTCCGGCAATAACACCAAATTCCATCAACCATAAAGGGAGATTTAATTGTAGCGGCTCTCTGGCTCGCCGTGATTGGAAACATCGAAACGGACCAACTTCTGTCTAAGAATATATGGACGATGC
>NW_022145978.1:0-5391 GCF_002938485.1 Sitophilus oryzae | reverse complement strand
GGCCAGAGCAAGGGAGCAAGCAAAATCAGCTTGGAACATGTAAAATAGGCAAATAAACAAAAAACGGTTACAAAGAACAACAGCCCTTCAAAAGAAATAAACGGCTATGAACTAAATGACACAGGTCTGTTGTTTAATGCTGACAGAAGCGTTCAAAAGCAGTTAAATAAGTGATTTGTTCAATAGTTCACGCTTTTAGAATTGTCTTGAATTTAAAAAAATAGTTTATTATTATTATTCTAAGCGTTATTATAGGGTTATTTATTTATTTGCTGAAAGCTAAAAACTCCAGTATATTTCAGTGAGAACTCGGGTACCCGCGATGGGGGGGTAAAACTAGTCGGCTGTGACAACACCTCGCGGGATTTGAACTTCATGGCTGAACATACAGCTAGGCGAAGAAAAAAGCTGGTAAGATCGCACTGAGGGGTCATGCGCCAAACACAAAAAACATTTACTTCTAAGCTAAAGAAAATCTTAATAATAAACTTGATTTGATACTGTACCAACTTTGATGCGTACCAATATCATCTGACTGTGTACAAGGAAAAAAAATCAGCGATATTATCTATCGATAGGTTTTGAGCTTCTGAATGACTTTCTAAGTCAAGCATATAGCTCGCTTTTAGCTTAGAATTTAGAATAATTTAGAGTTAGCAACTCGCATTTGTCATGTGAGAGCCATGTGGTATAATTTTTTCTTTGAAACCAATTATACAACGATACTATAATTACTGTAAATCACATAAATATCGAATTGTTTGGTTAAGTTCATAAATGTTATTTGCCTTCTTAAATAACTATTAAAGCGTTAAATGTGATTAGACGTTTGCTATGGGAATTTGCATAAAAGTGTTATTTTTGAGATGGTTATTGGCCTATTCTTTGTAAATTTATACCTACCATATGATCGAAAAAAATATAATTAAAAATAATTTTAAAGTATTTAAAATTTTCAGCTGTTTTGTAGCGTTTGTATTTAGAATAAGCTTGTTTTTTTTCTTGATTAAATTTTTTATCGGTTATCAGAATATATGTCCTACGCAAAATAAGAGCGATAATTGTTTCAAGCGGCTCAGAATAAATAGTCATTTCATTATATTTAGTTACAGTAGTATTTCAATTTTAGTAGTATTCGGTATATCTCTGTTGTCGCTTATCACTCCTCCCTTATATAAGACATAGTTCAAACGTACCATACCTAGCCCAGAAATGACAGCTGTTGCAAAGGTGAGGCAATCCGCTATTGGCAGACCTATTAAGCCGGGCGCATTAAGAAACCCTCCGGGCCATGCATTGTCGTGCGATCCCTCTCCGCGATCAACATTAAAAATATAGGTAATTCGGTAATTCCCCTCAAGCCGGAGAACAATATTTTCCTCGTGCTCTTCTCCGCGCACGACCAGTCGTCACGGGGAATAATAATAGATAATGTATCCGGGGACCCGTAATCGGTCAGTAACGATTACGTATCCGTGTTCTTACCAGTCAGCATTGTTGCCAACTTCACCGTTTTTCGTTTAGATAATCAGTTGCCTGTCAGTAGCTAATGAAATTAGAATTCCTGAAAAGTATAATTTTGCCTAAAAATACGTCATAATAAAGTTAAGTAAAGATTTCAGTTAATGGACGTCTTTTTGCTCCAGGGCTAATCTGGACGGGGCCCACTTTGCTTACGCCATGGTCCATTGGCTCTGCCGCTTGACTAAGTTGCTAAGATCAACTCTATACCACGAGGATACTCCGATGTCATCCCGGCCCATCCGACATCGGCGTGAATGAGCCAGTGTGTGTCAATAGAATTTACTCTTTTGCCTTTATTGGACAAAAGAGCACGATACAGAGTTTCAAAATCGGTCACCAGTCCATCCACCAGTATCGACTTACGTCGCTTAACTTCGGTCGTTCTAATGGAGACCGTGTGTTTCAGACGTAGCTGGGCCTGTTGACCACGCCTCAGATAACTCCGATAAATTAAAGCATTTAAATCTCAACAATATATACCTACCAAGCTTTAGTTTGGTAGAAACTTTGGGTTAGCAATTTATAATAAAAAAAGTCCCCCTCGATCCAACGTCTGCTTAAAAAGTTATTCAACATCAAATGTCAAAATATTTGGTTTTTTGGATTTTTCTCGTAAATGGTAAGTTTTCTCAAAAAAATAGTTCAGACCAAGATTGTAGATTAAGTAAAATTATCTACAATAATCGTCTTTACACTTTTTTCCCTAATACTTACCGCTGCTGAGATATGGCGATTCAAAATGTTGATCGAATTATGATCTATACAATATGCATGCATACGTCACATATATACATATTCGGACATTTAATATATATGTAAAAATGCTTATGTGTCTTATATATGTATAAACAAAATTATTGTATATATTTTGAGAATATACACTCAAAAGATACTCAGCCAGACTCAGTGACTCTACAAAAAATATTAAAGCTGCAGAACAACGTCGTCGAACTACAAAAACATCTTTGTATCCCGACATCATCTTTGATCAATTTGTCCAGCCATCCAACAACAATTTATCACTAACGTTCATAATAAATCTCGTTTAATTTCATTGTTAAGTGACAAGCTGATCACTGAAAATATTTCAGTGAAACAAGCTGATAATGACGCTGATGTCCTCATATTTGAAACAGCAATAGAACAAGTCAATGCAGCAGATACCGACGATCAGGTTGGCGAAGATATTGATTTGCTAACACTACTCACTGCACGGACTACAATTAATAAAATTATCATCTTTTTAAAACCTGGAAAAGCTCAACAGCGAACTAAAATATATCGTGCAAAAAGTTTATCTGCTTATCCTAAAACGCAAAACCATATTTTATTTTTACATACGATAACTGGCTGTGATACTACATCAGCAATTTTCAGAAAAGGTAAAGCAGCAGTATTAAAACTATTTGAAAAAAGAAAATGATATGATTGGTATCGCTAAAGTATTAAGAAATTGATTGTTCTCCTCAATTGATAATCACAGCAGGAATTGGCTTTTTCCTTGCTGTTTACAAGCGGAGCTGTTTACGGAGCTCGCAAAGAAGCCAATTGCATAGACCTGTACAGGTATTTATCTTTTGTAAAAGCTATCTTGTCTTCCTCCGATATCGGTCTTAGCTCAACACACAACACTGGTATCGAGTCTACCTGCTCCGGAAAAGCTTCTTAATACTATTTTTTGCAACTGCAAAAAAGGTTGCAGTGCTAAATGTGGATGGAAGAAAACTAGGATTACTTTGTTCATCAGCGTGTACTAATTGCCTAGGTCAGTCTTGCTTGAATGCTGATGACGAGGATTCATGTGATGCTACTGAAGAGATAGCTGACACACCTTTACTGAAAAATCTCTGAACATGCACGAAGAAGAAGAAGGAGAAAAAGAAATCGAAGAAGACATGAATGTTGAAGTTGATTTCGAAAGCTATGAATCAGACTAAAATATCAAGAGAAATCAATAACTAGAATCAAATAATTAGAAGATTGTCTCATAAAGCTCCGTCAAAAACGTTAGTGGAATAGGCCTACCGGGAAAATCACATTAAAAAACGGTGCCGAGTGTACACTCACCACTACCTCATAAGTGGCGTGGAAATGTGTTTATACAGGGTGGTCCGAACTGTATTCCGGAAACTCCGGCAGCGTATTCTCCAGATAAGTAAAAAAGTTCGTATAAATGTATGTCCTAAAATGCTTAGTTTCGGAAATACAGGGTGTAGAAATTTCATTTTTATTTCGATTTTTTCCAAATAATTTCTGCAGTAACGTCAATATTTGGATGAAAATTGGTGTCTGGGAGTTTTTTGACATGAGAAATTTGATTTTGATGTCAATATGACCCTCGTTTATAGAGGGCGCAACCTACATGTGTTTTAACTGTTTTGAAGAGCAATAACTTTTCTCGACGGTACCTGTATAAAACAACTGACTAAAAAAATATACATTTCCATGACTTTTTACGTAAAAAATATCTCTTGGTAAAAATCGTTAGGAGCAACCGTTCTCAAGATATTTAAAATGGCAATAGTCAATACATGTCATTATTGACAAAAAATAAGCACACGTTGAATAGAGTTATTATTTGACTAAAATAATAAATTTTTATTTTTTTAAATTAATCATAATTTTTTCTGCGAAAAAATGATGATTAAACAGTTTCTATTGAACTTTTGGCACAAAAAGATTTCAATTTTAAGATTTCAGTCTAATAACTATTTGGTCAACATATTTGATTTGTCAATGATGACAGATATTGATAATTCCAATTTCAAATATCTCGAGAACCATTACTCATAGCGATTTTTACCAAGAGACCTTTTTTATGTAAAAAAAGTTGTAAATGTATATTTTTTACTCAGTAGTTTTATACAGGTATGGATGAAAAGTTATTACTCTTCAAACCAGTTAAAACATATGTAGGTGGCGCCCTCTACAAGTAGGAGTCATATTGACATAAAATCTAATTTCTCATGTCCAAAAATTCCCAGATACCAATTTTCATCCAAATATTGACATTACTTCTTAAATTATTTGGAAAAAATCGAAATGAAAATGAAATTTCTACACCCTGTATCTCCGAAACTAAGCATTTTAAGACATACATTTATACGAACTTTTTTACTTATTTTAATCTGCAAAATATGCTGCCGAAGTTTCCGGAATACAATTCGGACCACCCTGTATATACAACATAACTCGATCGACATTTAGAATTGCAATATCTCAGAAGTGGTAATTCCTAGGAAACAAAAAAAAAGGACCATTATTATAGATAATTTTATAACCTACAATTTCGGTCTGAACATTATTTTTGAAAAAGTTTACCGTTTACGAGAAAAATCCAAAAAATCAAAAATTATGACATCTGACTTTGAATAACTTCTTTAGCAAACGTGGTATCGATAAGGACTTTTTTCTTCATCTTGGAGCACATGCTTTATAAAACACCCTGTATAACGAATTGTTTTTGGAATACATTTAATTAAATAAAGAATGACATAACTTGAATTAGTTTATTTTTTCAGGATGAGGAATTAAATTTAAATGATAACGTGCACTTATTGGGGAACTGCCACTAATTTAGGTTCTTTTTGAACTTTAGTGTTTTATTCCGATCTTATCTTAGAATATATTGGCATTATTGGCAACCTTGCGCTTGTCTAGCGAAACACGAGAAACGGCGAGTAAGATCCGAAGACCATCAGGAATAATGATAGCAGTGATTAAATAGCGGGGTGTCTTAGATAAATGAGTGACAGCTCTCGAACCGAATATGTCCGTTCCCAGTGGCGTATTTATATAATGATAGAGCGGGTCGAAACAACACGAGCGAGACGGGATAGAGGAAAGAAGAGGAAGGAGATGGAGCAG
>NW_022145977.1:10890-17992 GCF_002938485.1 Sitophilus oryzae | reverse complement strand
GTTTGCCGGTAAAGCTGCCTATACACCGGCAAGATGGAGATCCCGTCACGTCCTTGACGCATACGCCCTCGTTGTCGCAGAAGCCGTCGCACGCGTCGGTGCATACTTTGCCGGTGCCGTTAAAGCCAGGTTTGCACTCGCACCGGAAGTCGCTGGTTTCGGGAATGAGCAGGCAGTAGGCGTTCGGATCGCAGTGCATTTCTTGGCCTTTCAGTTCGCATGGATTCGTACATTCGGATTTGGATTTCTGCAAAAAATATGATTAGAAAATTCTAGAACATTTTCAATGAACATCTTCATCATCAATCATTTTTTTTGCACACAAGGTGGTGCCTTTCATACGACGCGGAGACTTCAAGTAGAACATACATAGCGTTGTGAGTATATATAGGTCAATTGAGAGCATTTTACGAAAATATACAGAGTTCTACAGGGCGTCCTCAAAAAAAGTTACGAATCATATAAATAATAAAGATCTACTGACACTAAATTATAAAAATGAAAATATCTAGGAAAATCTTTGTTTGAGGGGTAGGCAGCCTTAATTAATATATTTTGAAGAGACATACATTTTCCATTGAATATCGGAATAATATACCGGGTGTTCTATTTAAAATAAAAGAGAAACTTGCTTTTAAAGGTGATCAATGTTCAATATTAATTTTGTCTCACCCTGTATGACTTTTTGGGTCGAGTTTTAATTTGGTTTAAAGTAAAATAGTTACTTTAACGACTATATTAGGCTATACCGGGTAAATTCCAATTAGGGTAGCTTTTATTGAAATTTAAAATTTGTTCTTCATCTTTAGGAAATGTTAAATATGTATGTCAAAAACCCTCTTTCATGAAACTCTCCTTTATTTTTCTCTTAGAATCCGAAAATCAATTAATATATAGGGTGTTCCGTTACAAAAAATACAACTTTGATGTGTAATTTTTTTGGGGACACCCTGTAGAAGTATACATTTTTAAAAAATGCTCCAAATTAACCTACATATACCTACTCACAAAAATTAATTTCAATAAAAACTGTCGTTCTTATTGGAGCCTCCGTGTTGTATGAGATGCGCGACCCTGTATATAGAAAAGTGCAGATTTCATAGCCATCGCTGACGCCGTTTTTTTTTCGATATTATTGTACTTAATTTTTAATTTATTACTATTGTTGAAATGTAATATTTTAGGCCTTGGAGCCAGTACTTGTATACTGATTATAGAGGTCCTGGTACTTACTGAGGCAGTGTTTTTGGTACTGGTGTTGGGTGGGCATGGAATACAAGTCGTTTGCTGTGTTTCTGGCTGGTAGAATCCTCTCTTGCACTGAATGCAACTGTTCAAAGTACCGTTCAAATAGGTTCCAGCAGCACATACAGGTAAAGTACATTCTTCAATTGTGATAGCACCGGATTTTGGTGATGTCCTTCCAGGAGGACAGCTAACACAAGCTGCTTGATACCCTTGAGCTCTGTAAAAAAGAAAAAATAAACAAAAAAAATATAAAAACTGTAAAAGGAAATAAAAAAGTAAAACAAAAAAATGAATGAATAACAACAACAAACCTGAAGGTTCCTCTAGGACATGGCTCGCAACGACCATCCAGAGCCAGTTGTTGTCCATCACCACATTCATCTCTGCATTCTTTCGAAGAGACAGCCTCATTGGTCCTTGTGGTTTTGCCCAATCCACAAATCTGGCACGAGAACGAGCCTTCTTCCGGTTGGTAGAAGCCGTGACCGCAGGATCGGCACAATCCGGCATCGTGGTCGTAGAATTTACCAGCTGGGCATCGTTCTAAAAGAAATCACGGTAAAATATCCGTCATTCGCATAGATTTGATAATTTTTGACTAAATGGCGAATGCGCCAGGAATTGATTGACAATTATTATTTATTAGTTTTGTTTTGAGATATTTGTGGCATTATTAAGTAGTGTATTGTAGTTTTTAGTGATTTAATAAATTAATTAAGTGTGTTTGATGGGTTTTTACCTTTGCAATCCGCTGCGCTACGTGCTCCTAGACCTATAGTTACTCCTGGACGTCCGGCAATGACTGGACATTCAATGCATTGAGACTGTCCAGCCTCGCTTTGGTAGGATCCTTGTGGACAGGGTAGACAAGTTTTGGTGTCTTTGTTGTAGAAAGTTCCAATGGCACATGGGACTGAAGAAAAAACGTTTAAATATATGTATAGTTAATACTTGAGAGTCATTTTATATTACTATAGCCATTTGAGTGGCTATAGTATTAAAAATTAGTGGTCAATGAATTTTTGAATGAATGCACATAAGGCATTAAAAAGTTTTTTTTAAATAATTCCTTGAAAATGTGTAAAGAAAAAGAAAATTGCAAAAAAAAATAAAATATTCAACAAGTTTTGTTGAGCTTGTGACACCCTGTATGTATAATATATTACAAAAAACAGAATTAAAGAACATGGAATTACTCTATCCATTATATAGTTTCCATAGTATAGTATTATATAGTCACGAAAAATAAAGAATAAATAACCTGCAAAATAAATTCAAATGTATTCTGTTATTAACAAAAAAAATACTTTTAAATTTGTAAAATAGAATTTGTATCTAGTTATATCAAATGTCCATGAACTAACTAAAATGACCTGTAATTGACCCCATTTTTAATTACAATCGAATAAAAAATTATAAAAATTCAAATATGTTTAACATTAAATACGCATTATTGTCTATATTAAAAAAACAAGTACAAAACAGATTCATTTCTTAAGACGTATATAAAGATTTAATTTCTAACAAATTTTTATTATATTATAACAATTAAAGTCAACTTAAAACATCCTTTTGTAATCTAATTATATTGACCTAGGTATTATTTCAGATAAACATTTTTATTTGATCAAATTAAACTGGCTAAAATATATATTTTTATTATAAATATAACTATAAAAAAACTTACCACAATCAGGAGCTTCCACAACTTGTCCCACCGGACATGCGTAGTCGGACTCAAGGACAAAGACGATGGGTCTGGGACAGTGTTTGGTAAGATATCCCTAACGTCAAATTGTCCTTCTTCCAAAATTAGTTTTCCAAAAGTTCCTTCACTGTAGATCTGTCGTTGGAGTTGGAGTTCACTACTGGATCGCTATAAAATGATTAAAAAAAGTCTTAGTAATTTGCTAACCCTATGATCATATTTAAATACAGAGTGTTTCATAAACATTAGACACTTCCTAAATTTTATTTTTATTTTTTGTAAATAACACATAATTTGTCATAAAAAAAGAGATACCTACGTATCTGCAGCAAAAATTAAGCTTTAGTTTAAGACGTTCTTTTTATTTCATATTTTTTTGTTAATAAATTAATAAACATGATTTATTTTTCTTTCCAGTGGCGTACGATTTTATTCCAAAAAAAAGGTTATCAAAATTTTAAAAAAACTCTGTATAATATAATTTCATGCTTATGTTCTATATTCATATAAAATTAAATAAAACATGAAAACTGTCCTAGAAATAACTAGTCATGCATGAAAAAGAAAATGTATAGTTCTTATCACGCAACTTTTCCCAATATGGTATAAATTAATAGAAATTTTAAATGTCATGTCTGTGTTTGATTTTTTCTTTGATCTAAAAGTTACCATACCTACACAATGTTAAATATTATTATGTCAAAAAGGAGGAAAAGTTATGCAAGAAAAACTATATGCATACGGGAAGAGGAGTGAAAGTGCTTACTTCAATGCCGGGAATGCTATCTCTACCGTGTACATGTCACTGGAAGATTGGCGTCCTTGTCTGTCTGTTCTATAAAGAGAAAGGACATGCTATTCTACACACAATTCTACTCTACGCTCTACACTATATGACGAAAATATAACGATATCTAAACAAATATTACTCTACCTACTATTTTTTTCTTGAAAATTTACTTACTTGTCTACCGGTACACTGGCATCGATAACGTAAGTACCGCCATCTTCCTCTTGGTCCGGTACTTGCCTGGCCTGTCTTCCAGCCCTGTGGTCGCATTTGACGTCGATATTCAGGTCTTTACACTCTCTGGTACCCTCGACAGAGAACGAACAGAAGTTCCAATCCCTAAGAAAAAAAATATATAAACATTATGTTGTTGGTACCGGCAGTCCTCAAAATGTTGGCATTAGTTTTTTTTTTAATTTCAAATAGAAAATATATTTTTTTGTTGTGTTATACAATTTCTTTACCTGTTAAGACTGTTCACAGCGTTCCTGACTTTCTGTCTTAAAACCCCTTGTCCCGCCTCGTTGCACAGCACTGAGCTGGGGAAGAGCATGTTGATCTTGAACACCCTCTGTGCTGGTTTGTATGCTGTAGAAACATTAAAAAATCACTAAAAAATGGTCAAATTTTTTTATTTATACTTACGAGAACAAGCAGGGTAAACCAAAGCTAAATTGGGATTGATATTAGGCCTCCAAAATCCTTCAGCTCCACAGGTATAGAACCTGGGAATATCCTGGGAAAACTTAAGTCCAGAATTGCACCCAATCTCGCACACCTTAAACTGTCCCCCAGCACCCCAATCCTTACAAGTCTGATATCCTCCAATAGGATCGGGTAATTCTGGACAGAACTCTGACAACACCGATACTTTGAAGGTACAGCTAGCGGTGTTGCCGGCTTGATCGCTGGCCACGTAGGCTATCTGGTAGATGCCCCATAAAAGTGTTTGGCCTGGTCGATGTCCGTTGCGCTCTTGCACGCTGGCAACGCCGACGTTGTCACTAAAGTGTGGCTCGTCCCAAGCTACTAGTGCCGATCCGTTTTTGGTTATGATCCAGAGGTCTCCCGGGCAGTATTCCACCTTAGGAGGGATCTTGTCTACTTCCAGGTTCTGGCATTTCGGTCCGGAGTACCCTGCTGGGCAGTTCCTTTGGCCGCAATGCGAGGGAACCACTCTTTCCACTCCTGAAAATGACATAGAACAAATTATTACGAGTATTTAAAAAGATATAGCCAAAAAATACCTCCGACTGTTTCTTCATAACCTGCCCACGTTAAAACGAGTCCCTTGTATAGAACTGGTTCGGTCCTGCAGTCTCGGACTTGTTTCTGGACTTCGTTGGTGACGTCCAGAGCTCTGTTCCAGATCTGAACTTTAGTGAGGTGGCCTTGGAATCCGGATTCGGTATAGGCTTTGGGACTGGTCGATTGGGGTTTGCCCAAGGTGACCCATGCGCTGGAAAAATCATCAAACATTAGTGGATGTTCGTTAAATGAAAGACTTGAGAGTGAAGAATTTTTTTTAGTATACGAAGCTTATGCACCAGGTCTTGTAAAATTGTTTCTATGACTTTTCTCCTGATTAGTTTATCTGATGATAATTATCAAGTAACACATGTCGTTTTTTGCTAAAAGTGGTTTTTATTAAGTTTTATGTCTAATTTTCTTTATAGCATACTGAACAAATAAAAAAAATAATAGAATACAAAAACTATCAAGAATAAATACTTACTGCTCTGGTAGTTTTCTTCCACTGCCATACCCGTCGATTTTACTGGCTATCAGTCCTTCAGTGATCAATTTCAGTTCACCTCCATTTTCTCCATCCCACACGATCGCAATGTGATGCCACTGAGCGTCATTTATGACAGTATAGTCCCTGTAACTCAGGTAAACGTCCTGCAAGTCCTCGAAAATGGACACTTGGACACCGTTCGAGTGAGCCTGGATGATCGGTCTTCTGTTGGCACGTGCCCGGACCACAAAAAATATTTTTAAAAAATATTATATTTTTTGTATTTTTCTTAAACTCACGTGACGCTGTACAAGGTGAAGAAAATACCGTTCTCGTCTTTCTGAGTGAACTGAATCCACATGGCGATGGTGAGGCTTGAAGCTGAGGTGGTGTAGAATGGAACCACTTGCGAAGCTGAGCTCCTGCTAGCGTCGCTGAAGTACAAGTCATAATCCACCGAGATAGCTGTAAAAATGGAGTATTAAGAAAAAAATAAAATAAAAAAAATTAAATTTACTTTTTCTGCAATCCTCTCCAGTTAAATTGAAAGGACATTGACAGTAGAATTTGCCAGTTAGGTCAATGCACGTTGCGCTGGGTGGACACGAGTTTTCTTTACAGTCTACTATATCTTTCTCGCAGTATTTTCCAGTGTATCCTGGCGGACATTGACAGGTAAAACCGAAGATGTTATTGACACAGGTAGCTCCGTTTTTGCACGCCTTGGCTTGGCAAGCGTCGTATTCATATTGACACCCGATACCTTTCAGAAAAATCAAATTAAAAACATCTTTAAATATATTTTTTTGGAATTTTACCAGTGAATCCTTCAGAGCAAGAACAGTTAAGGCCAGAACCGAAATCCTTGCATTTTCCTCCGTGCATACACGGGTTGCCTATGCACCTTTCCGGAGCTGTCTCGCATTGCTTACCATCGGTACCTGTCAATAAAAAAATCATATCTAAAATAAGAAATTTTTAAATATCACAAATTACCTGAAGGACAAACACAGAAATAGTCTTGGAACAAATTAATACACTTTGCGTCATTTTGACATGGTTTTCCTTGACAGTTTCCTATGTCAGATTCACAATTAGTTCCGGTCCATCCTGGTTGACACACGCATTTATAACCACCAACTTCATCCCTACATGATCCTGAAAATGAAAGAAAATTATAAATAAATTATAAAACACTTCAAATAAAAACTTACCTCCATTGAGACATGGATCGCTCTTACAATCATCCATATTTTCCTCACACATCTTTCCACTGTATCCCTCCTTGCACATACAGAAGTATTTGTTATCCAGATCCACGCATTTTTCTGTACCGACAGAGTTACAAGGATCACTCAGGCATTCATCTATTTCAGCTTCACATTGAAGACCAACATAACCTGGCCTGCATTTGCAGCTGAAACCGTCCACCAAATCGGTGCATGTAGCTCCATTTTGACAAGGTTTGGACGAACAAAAGTCTATAGTGTGTTGACAGCGTTTAGCTTGAAATAATAAAAAAAACAATCAGTAAATTAGAAAATTTTGATATAAAAATTAGGGATTTTTTACCGGTATATCCTGGCTCACAGGTACACAAATAATCGTCAACCAGGTA
>NW_022145977.1:0-2706 GCF_002938485.1 Sitophilus oryzae | reverse complement strand
TTGTGTTGCCTACCTCTTGCATTAGCAGAAACTATAGTTATATTAATTAGTATCCAATGGGTGTATAAGGAATCTTGCCCAATACTTCTTCTTAATTAGGGAATTGTGCAGGCTTTTTTTCTTCTTAAGTTGAGTGAATAATTAATGGTATATTTATACAGGGTGTTTAAAAAAAACATGTACCATTTTTCGTGGGGAGATTCCTCACGTAAAAATAAGATTTATTTTTCATACCAATATACATTATAGATCCGATTCTGCTTTGTTTTGTAGTTACAGGGTCTTAAAGTTTTAATATTTTTTTGATTTATTATAATTTTCTTCCAAGTACTTTTAGCGATTCGAATGAAATTTTCAGGGTAAAAGTTACTATAAATGCGACATATTTTAATGGTAAAAAAGTGTTGACATGTTCACCAGGGTCGTGCATATGGGTTATCACTGGAATATTCAAAAAAATATTAACACTTTAACACCCTGTAGCTACGAAACAAAGCAAAATCGGACCTATGTTGATATGAAAAATAAATCATATTTTTACGTGATGTTTTCTGAAACACCGTGTATAGGTGAAGCTAATAAAAGGGTGTTAAAAATAAAGATTTTTTTAAAGCAAATTTCGGATTTTCTATAAGTCTAACAGATGTTTAGCTTTTGAGGAAATGAAATAGAATTAAACAACTTAAAGAAATCGTATCTGTAAGTAAGTTATACAGAGTTGGTCATAAGGAAATTGAAAAAGTAGGTCTTCGTCAGCGACAGTCGATGATGGTACAGGTGTGTGATGCTCGAAGAAGAGTTTTAGCACGTCCTTGCCAATTGAAAAGTAAAAAAATGTATCTAAACTTATTATATAACTAGCAGAACGTTCTTAAAAGGTTAAAAAAATGTCCTGGCAAAGAACTGGAGTGTTTTTAATCAAACAAATAGTTACCTTTTACATAATTCTGCAGCTTTTTCCCACGAATGCCTAATATTGAAAAACTTGTAGCAGGACAGTCCCCGTAGTTCCCAGCCTGCAACAAAAAAGGAAAATCATTGTTATTGTCAATAGAACATAAACATAACCCGCATAAAAATCTATTTGAACTTTCTCCGGTATAGGAAATAGGAAAAATCAGGTAAGTAAGGTAAGTGTGTAGCGGGAAATTAAATTTTAACAGCATTTTACAGAGGAAAGTATTTTGGGAAAAGATAGGAAAAACAATTTGCATTTTAAGTGACTTTAATACTTATTTATGTGTCAAGGGGATTATCAGGGGTGTTTAAGGGGCGAAATTTCTGTCCCGAGGGCCTATAATAATTGGCCGAGGTTATTAACACTTTGACATTCCCGTGGAACATAGATAATTTTATTTCTTACTGACTTTATACACACAACCAAACTTATATGGACTTATATCACTCTTTATTTCTGACTAAATTTCTTGCAAGGATAAAAATTGGTAGACAACTTTAAGATAAGGCTTTTTGTTGTAAATAAACATGATAATAAAGAATAAACGACTGCTGCAATTTATTTTCTTTTGAATTTTGTGTTCAGTAGTAAAATCACGATTGTCCGGTAATTTTCATTCAATCCAAAAAAATTAAAAAATGCCTTATGTTGGATTAACAGATGTACAGAGGAGAAGAATTATCGCTCTCACCGAACAAGGAATGCTTCAGGGAGACGTAGCAGAGATAGTAGGCGTTACCCAGGGTGTTCTACCGAAAACATATGCAAGGTACTTGGAATTAAGAACACACAAGAATAGGCCCAGGCAAAGTCGTCAAAGATTCACAACTTAACAACAAGACCGCCTTATGCTAAATTACTAGAATAAATCCCAATGTTTCTCATCCAGAGCTATAAAGACAACTTCTGGCAGCTACAAGTGTGAACGTTTCAGTTGAAATCATAAGAAAAACGCTTCATGCACGAGGGTTTTACAGTAGGAGAGAGTTACGGATCCCACAGTTATCTCGGCAAAATGAAATTGACCGGCTAAATTGATGCCTTCAACATCAAAACTGGAAAACTGAGAATTGGCAAAATGTTCTTTTTTCGGACGAGACCAGAATTGGCCTAGGATCAGATAACCATCGAATTCGGGTTCTCAGAGCTCAAGACGAGCGAGACTTCAGGCTGCCAAATCTGTACCAAAATATAAAGGAAAGACTGTAATGTTCTGGGGAGGTATTATACTGGTAGCAAAAACTCCATTGTTACCACTTCAACAAATTTTGATTTGGTGCTAGAACCAATCGTTAGTCTTTGTAGGGCTGCAATTGGGGATAATTTTAACTTCATGAACGAGAGTGCACCTCCCCATAACAGCAGAGTAAATAGAGAATGTCTTGAAACGGAAGGTGTCATAATTTTGGACTGGCCTGCCTATTTACCAGATCTAAACCCTATCGAACACTTGTGGGACAAGCTCAAAAGAAGGGTTAGAGCTCGTCGAAACAATCCAGGAAATCTCGCACAGCTTATTGATGCAGCATTAGCAGAATGGGAAAACATACTCCAAGACAACGGGGATAATTTAATAAGAAGCATGCCAGCGCGGAGTGAAGGTTGCATAAGGGCTAGAGGTGGCAAAAAGGAATATTTGATTTAGATATTTTGTTGAATTTTCTTGAAATATGACCAATACTATAATTTCTTCAGTACCTACATATTTCCTATATGCACTAAAAAGTAAAAAAGGTACACCAAATCCG
>NW_022145976.1:0-27436 GCF_002938485.1 Sitophilus oryzae | reverse complement strand
GATGGAACAATATGATACACACATATGAAAGCACATTTTGAATTTTAAATTTATTTTTAGAAAAAATTATAATAAAATTTCTTACAACTAAATTCAAATGTGTTTTGTTGTATATTAGATACCTACCTTTTAACAAACATTTTACAGAAATGAAACTAGTTTAAGATATCTTAATAAAACTAGTTTAAGATAAGTTTTACTATCAAAGATTATTACGAGCCATTGAATAAAAAAATTAAGGAAGGAGCATATCAAAAATAGATCGACCGCGATGGACTCTAAAACGGCCGACTTAAATTTCGGTTTATCAGTGCCGTTCTAATTTTATTCAAAACGTGTAAAAATATGATGTAGGGTAGACGTGGGGTAGACTCAATTTTTTTTTTGTTTTATTTTGCGTTGCGAATAAGTGTTGGTAGTTATTAAAATTGTTATAAAAATATATAATTCTAATAAAAATAAGTTATAATAATTATTTATTAACACAAACATCCGATACGCTACTGAAGCAGATAAGTTAAATTGACGTATCTAAATTCTTTGACATCTAATCTTTGACAAGTAGTAAATAAAAGCAAAAATATAATATAATTAGTTAATTTTAAGTGAATTTTATAAATGATCGGTTTACTACACGTGTGTAGTATGTATATTATATAGTCACTTACTAACCGAAAAGTTATTCCATTATTTCCTTCCATTTTATACCAAGATCTACCGCACGCTACACAAACAACTATTTTACAGTCTTTTTCGATAAATTGCAATAATTTCACTGTTAATTTAAGTCCTGCCACAATCCTTCCAGATCAACTACCTTTAAACTATCAGTATTAGAATAAATAACAAATAACATAAAATAAGCTCAGTAAAGACTGACAAATCCGCAAAATTTCAAATCAAATTCAAATATTTCAAACGAATCGTTAAACAGAACTGTCAAGGATTCCCACCCTAGAGTCCTCTTCCTCCGTCCATCCTCTGTCAACCACGCATTAATACATGGATAGCATTATACTCCTTCCTTAATCCATAGATAAAGGAAATAAATTTAGATTGAAAAGCCCGTCAAAATATATATCTAATTGTTTTTACGCGATCTGGCGCTGCTATAGCGGTTGCTAAGAACAATCGCCAAACAATAACAGAAATAATTTTCTATTGTCAAAGTCAGAATCGTCAAAAATTATAAAATCTTTTAAAATTTAAACCGTGTTCATTGAAAAAAAAATGTGTTTAAATAGTCCATTCTCAGAAGTAATTATTGCTATCTTGGGAGTTTAATTTAAAATTTAGGTACTCAAACCCGTGATAATTGTGAAAAAGTGGCATTAAAACTAAAAAACTGTGTTGTGAACTGTGAACTGCAAAAACCATCGTGGATCGTGGCGTAACGTCGGTTTCCAATATTTCATAGGTATTTCACGTACATGTCCTTTTATAAAATAAAGTTTCTTGTATGCAACACACAAATAGTGTTTACATTGTTCTTATGGGCACTTTCCAATCTAAACTTGTCTCATTTATCTATGCCTTAATCTTTTTATTCGAAGTTACGAGCACGTAACCTAACCTATATTATTTAATACACATATTCAACAATTAAATTGGAAATCATTCAGATTAAATCCATTTATTTCTCATCTCGTTTTGACTAGTCTCAGATTATTATGGAAAACGAATTTAAATATCGTCAAAAAATTAATCATATTACTTAATTTTTCGTCCGTTTCCGTTTTAAGGCTAGTGATAACAGCCGATAAATATTCGAATTAGCACCAAACAAGTAAAATCAGAATATCCAATTATTTCAATCATTGTTGATGGCTACGTACAACGATAAATTTAGTTGGTGGTATTTCCTCCCTTATTTATTATTAATTAAATCGAATTTAAATTTCGCCCAGGATTATATATAAATTTTACATATATGTGTATTTATTGTGGTACTTATTAGAGTTTACGTGCGTTTGTCAACAAAAACATCTGGTAACGTTAAAGCGCTACCCAAACAAATTTACATTTTTGACATGTTACGAGCTCGAAATTCAAAAGGTTGCCAGAATTTTACCAACCGTACCGTAAAACTGGAGTGTTGGCATATTTGAACATGAAAACAGGCCTATCATTTTAGTTTTTGCACGTAGTTTTTTTTTAATACTGATCGTGGTTACTATTATTAATTATTATTAATTATCATTTTTGAAAATTGCTGTTTTTGTTGCGTCCTTTAGAAAATCCTCACTTAATAAAATTGAATACCTATATTATAATTCAAAGTTCAATATTAAAAATTTGTCTGACTACAGAAGTGCGTGGTTTCCGATTAAATTTCACCTATCTGAAATTAGCTAATTTTATTTTCTAAATCCGTGTGAATTGGCATTCCTTGAAAAAGCGTCAAAACTTGGCCGTTTCCCAGTAGCGACATTCACTCACATTCCACCTTTTGTTGAACCTGAAGTTTAAAAATTATAACAGTGCATTGAATCATACACGTAAGTACCAATATTGCATAACTTTTTCTGTATTATAGAAGATAAGAATTAATTAAAACATAATCAATGATTAGTAGACAGTAAAAGATACGGGTAAAAACACTTAATAGTAGAGTTAGTGAATCGTAAATTTTATTTATTTGACTTAATAGTAAAATTTTATTTTCTCTAACCTATTATTTTATGTCATTTGTTGTCAAAATGCTAGTATTTTGTTTTGTTATGCTATGTATTATTCTAACATTTGAAATTCAATTCTAATTTACAATTTTTTAATTTAAATCAGACAAAATATACATGGTGTGTCTTAAATAAGTGCAAATAATTTAAGGGGTAGTATGTTTCGACCCCATAAACACGATATAATAAGGTTATTCTCGCGTATTTTTTTTTAATTTGGAATTTTTTGAAAAAATTTTTGGATTTTTCTTAGTTTAGTTGTAGTTAAGTTTAGTTTTAGTTTAGTTTTTTAGCAAAATAAAAACACTAAATCACCACAATACACCAAACACTTTTTAGCATTTACACTGGACGCGCGTTTCGCTAACCATGTTAGCATCATCAGCAGATGATTATAAACTCACTTTATAATAAACTCATTTTATAATCATCTGCTGATGATGCTAACATGGTTAGCGAAACGCGCGTCCAGTGTAAAACTAAAAGTGTTTTGGTGCATTGTGGTGATTTAGTGTTTTTAGTTTTTTAGTTAAAAAACATAATTTCACATTTTATTAATTTACCTAACACCCTGTATATTTGAATTATTCCTTTGTGAAGATTTTCTCCTTCCTATTTCAAGCATTGCCTATGCGTTTGCGTAAATCGTCTTTGATTATACAAATAATCAATGTATTTAAAAATTGCTTTAAGTGAAATAGACATTTTTCTCATTGTATGTACCGGGTGGCCAACTAAGAATGAACGCCGGCTGTGTCTCAGAAACTACTTATCGTATAACTTTGGGAAAAAAAATCTTATGAGTAAATCGACCAAGAGAAATCGCTGGAAATTATTTTCAAGTTCGAAAAATGTCCGCTAGGGGGCGTCTCGCTGATAGCCAATCAGAAAATGGTTTTTTTCTCAAAAATATGCACGTGAACAAGTATTTTAAATATTACTATTGTAATCATCGAGAAATTTGTAATTTTTTTGATATAGAGTGATTTGCTCTATCTCATAAAATAAAGTGGTGGAGGAAGGTTAAACTTGCTTTTATTAAAATAAGGATAACTCTGGTTTGGGTTAACCGATTTAAACAAACTAGGGCTCGTTTAAAAGAGCTTTCCTTCCTTAATTATCTTCAGTATAAATTTTGCTTCCATCATTTTTTTCGTGGTAGCTAGAGGGCGCTGTTTAACATCGTAACAGATATTGCTCGTTTGCATAAAAAAATTAAATAGGAGGCTATATTTCTGTTTACACAGTTAAATAGAGCACAAAATTTCCAAAAGATCAGCGCAAACCGCAATTTTCTATCTTGTCTCTAACCGGAGATATTAAGAGAACAAATTATGTTAGGCTGCCGCTTAGGATTATATAGTTTAAAAATTATAGTATTAGGCTAGGAAATAAATAGAGGAAAATTGGTTACGTTAAAATATCAAAACATATATTTTTATTTCATTTTAATACCATTTAATTGTTATTTATCTATGTTCGTTCTTGATTCGACCCCATAAATTAAAACCCAGGCATATTGAACCCGATGACCTAACTAGCCATGGATATATGCCGCTCCAGCGTCTCTATCTACTAAAGTGGTATCCAAGAAGCCCCACACATTCATAGCAAAATATGCGACACAACTGCACCAAACTGCATTATCTACACCAACTGCATTCATGCTGATGAAATTGCAACAAATGCATTTTCATCATGATGGATCCCCTAACAAAATTGGCAATTCATCTCTTAGAAATTATGGATAGTTCATTTCATTCAGATAATCATTCGCCATCCTCGAATTCCTGCCAACGGTCTTGGTACTGAACTACTTGCATCCAGGGTAGATTTGGACCAGCAGTGCATATTGTTAACATTCGCACATTCGGGGCTCTATAAAAAGTGACTCAAACGACAAGTAAAACACGAAAACAAGTGAAATCAAGAACGAACTTGGATTAATAGCTAAATGACGTTACATGAAATAAACCCCTAGTTTTCGGCCATACGAAATTTGGCCGTTTTCTGTTAAAAGCAATATGGCGGCACAAAATTTCTAGAAATTTTAATAAAAAATTATTGATTGTCCGACTTTCGGACATTTTAATCTGAGAACTACCTATGTATAATTAACCAAGAAATTCGTAAAAATTATGTGGATGGACGATAATGTTACATAAACACGTTTAAAAATTTATGACGTCATCTTTTTTAAGAAAACGCCCGAAATTCGGATGCATGAAAACTGAACTTAAACGTTTTGATATTTTGACGTAACTAATTTACCTCTTTTTGTTTCCTAGCCTACTACTATAATTTTTAGACTATATAATCCTGAGCGGCAGCCTAACATAATTTGTTCTCTTAATATCTCCTGTTAGAAACATGATAGAAAATTGCGGTTTGCGCTGATATTTTGGAAATTTTGTGCTCTATTTAACTGTGTAAACAGAAATATAGCCTCCTATTTAATTTTTTTATGCAAAAGCGCAATATCTGTTATGATGTCAAACAGCGCCCTCTAGCTATCACGAAAATAATGATGGAAACAAAATTTACACTGGACATCATTAAGGAAGAAATGCTCTTTTAAACGAGCCCTAGTTTGTTTAAATCGGTTAACCTAAATCAGAGTTATCCTTATTTTAATGAAAGCAAGTTTAACCTTCTCCCACTACTTTATTTTATGAGATAGAGCGTTTTGCTCTATCTCATAAAATATGATATAGAGTGTTTTACTCTATATCAAAAAAATTACAAATTTCTCGATGATTAGAATAGTAATATTTAAAATACTTCTACACCTGCATATTTTTGAGAAAAAAAACATTTTCTGATTGGCTATCAGCGAAACGCCCCCTAGCGGACATTTTTCGAACTTGAAAATAATTTCCAGCGATTTCTCTTGGTCGATTTACTCATTAGAATTTTTTTCCCAAAGTTATACGATAAGTAGTTTCTGAGATACAGCCGGCGTCCATTCTTCATTGGCCACCCGGTACAGGGTTTTAAATTGATATTTAGTGCGACAGAAGTTATAAATTACTCTTAACTTTTCAGTACGAAAACATAGATGTATCGTTTAATAAAATATGCATTAGTAGATCAAAGGATTTTTAATTTTTAGGATGTTGCAACTGAAATATTACAGGGACGAGGATGGATATAACTTCCGATATTTTCCCGATATTAGATACTATTATGACGAAAAAATTCAACGACCACTCAGCTCATACTATGATTATCCATTTAGGTAACTATCACATTAAATTAAAATATATAAAATGTTACAATAAAACTGTCTCGTTTTAAAAGACACTGAACCAATTTAAAAAAAAAGTTATAATAAAAGTATTTGAAAGTGTTTTTTGAAGATTTGAAATAATAATTATATTATATTATATTTGATATCTTAGTCAAAATATCAGAAACATATTGATGTATGGATTTAAAATTGTAAAATGTGTAAACAATCTATTTATACAGGGTGTCCCAGAAATAAGTGCAAGTATCTTAACTGGTAGTATAGCTTAACCCTAGAAACAAGCGTATGAGTTTTTTTTTCGCGACAAAAAATTTGAAAATTCCAAAATTTATGAAAAATTTTTTGATTTTTTTTAGTTTTTAGTTAAAAACATAATTTCTTCATAATGTGGCAACATAGGTATTAGATTAAATTTACAAGAAAGAAAATCTAGAAAAGATCCAGTGGTTCTCAAAATATTAGCAAAAATCATTTTTCTTGGAAATTTAGAAAGTAAAATAACTCCGTTATTTTGGACTTAATTGAAAAACGATAAAGAGAAAATATGTTTCTTTTATCGAGATCTACTACACCTTAAAATGCTTGCACTTATTTCTGGGATACCCTGTATATGAATATCAATTTACAAAATTCTTTACTACTTAAACACGGAATTAATTTACTATTTTTGTTTATTTCTATTTGTAATTCAATTTTAATATATAAAATTTTATAACAAAGTACATATTCATTCAAAAAGTGAGAACCTAATTATACAGCTAAATTTGAGAAAAGGAAATCTTAAAACTAAAAATATTTAAAATAATTAGTAATGATTTAAGAGTTATATTTTTAGAAAAAACTCTATGAGTTTTCACACTTTTCTAGTTGTTTCTAATAATTTAATTAATGTATCATTCATATACAGGGTGATTTTTAACCTATACGCATAAACTTGGGAAATTATTGCTGATGACAAATAATGACTAATAATGGAAAAAACAATAGTAAAATATTTTTATTTACGGAGATAACAAACTATTTGAAATAAAAACAAAAAACGTAAATTCCATTAAATTGAATGTGCATTTACTGATAAAGTTGAAAAATTTTTGTGAAAAAAAAACTCAAATTAATTCAGAATCTAAAAATATTTTACTAACATTTTTTTTTCATTATTAGTCATTATTTGTCATCAGCAATAATTTCCCAAGTTTATGCGTATAGGGTAAAAATCACACTGTATAATTGTTATAGAAATTTATATTATTTTTGTATTTTAGAACAAGAGTATGGGTTCCTTACAGAGGTTTGAGAGTATTCTGTGATTATATGCCCTCTGGTTATCCATTCGCAATTCAGAGAGTAAGTTAATGTCCATTTCATATTTACTTAAATTAAAAATATTATTATTATTTTCTGTTTTGTAAAGCTATTTTTGTATTAAGAAAAGAAAATTTTATAATATATTTTATTATAAACTAATTTATTTCGACTATTTTTCTGTTACAGACCAGCAAAGTTTCATATTTCGATCACTACGAAACAAAGAAATATTTAGCAATTAACTAGAACATAAGCGCATAGGATTATATGCCAATTATATTATATTTGTAAGTTTTATAAGAAACAACAGAGACAGTTTTATAAAGAAGAAACATATTTGTAAATATCTTGTATTTCATTTATATGATGTGTATAATTTATAATGAATATAGAGAAATAAAAATTTAATTTTAAATATACCCTAAATTTTTATTGAAATTTATATTAATAGGAAAAAAATCTGTTGATAAGGAGAGTTCTGGAATTTTCAGTTCATTGGTATTTTATTAAACAGTCACTGTTTGATCGAACTCGAAATAACAATGTAGAAATTAGTTTAGTAAATTTGAAAAAATCTTTTTTGTTTTGTGTTTAATGGAAAAGTAATATCGTTGGATATGTATTTTAATATTTTATAAAGGAAATGTCCTTGTATTCCAATGTCATACGATGCTAGTTTTTAAGGCCTTTTTGTGCAGAGGATGTTTTTTTGTTAATGTGACTCAGTCGTAAGTTGTTTTTTTCTGTTATACAATTTTAAAATGTTAATGCCTTTTTTTATTTATACATTTTAGAAATTAATAAATGCCTTTATTGTCAAAAAAATTTTCAATTTGTAGACAAAGGTAAACTAACAAACAAAGTAAAAAAACAAGGTACACAAACACACAAACAAAAGATAATACAAAACATTATACAAATAATATTGTTAGTCTTATTGTTAAAATAAACATTTATAAATGTTTATAATGTTAAAGAACAAAAAATAAAAATAATATTCAAAAATATTTAGCTAGTTTATAGTAAAATATCAATGACCTCTAAATAAATTCATTTCGATGTCATTAGTAAATATAGCAATAGCAAACATTAGACCAGTGTTTACAAGATCAAACTTGACTTTCAAAATACAATTCATTTACGGCGTAGAAAGCCTTGTCTAGTAAATAAGAGTTCAATGCTTTGCGAAATGAAAAAAATGATGTTATGGATTTGATTTCAAATGGTAGGTGATTGTGCATTTTTCTCGAGTTGTATAATATTGAACTTTTAACTAACCCTGAGCGTGGGGTAGGTAGATAAAGATCTTGCTCCGCGTTCCTGAGTGGATAAGTGTGAGATGGCCTTTCTTAAGAAGCTGATACATGTTTACGTATTAGGCAAACGGATTCAAATATAAATAAGGAAGGAAGAGTCAATATTTTATTTTTTTTTAAAAAGTCCCGGCAATGAGTTCTGCTGTTTAGTTCCAGAGAATATCGAACAGCTCTCTTCTGGAGCCTGAAAATGCGATCAAATTGAGTCGCACAACACGTACCGACTCAAAAAGTGCATAATAAACAGTTCTAGCCACTGACAAGTTAAGCTCCTTAGAAACAGACCTTAATGCAAAACAGGCAGAGCTCAATTTTTTCGACAAAGCTTCGATATGTATGTCCCATTTCAGAAAATTGTCCACAACAAGCCCTAAGAATTTTACAGATTTGACGACGTCAATGGTGGTGTTGTTAAGTACAAAAGGCTGCTACGAGTTTTTATACGACAAAGCTTTAGTTTTTGAAATGTTGAGACTCAGGAGGTTCGAATCGCACAAAGATTTAATGGTGATTAAGTTATTTGATATAATCCTATAAGGTGCCGTGATGTCCTTGCTGCTCCAAATGAAGCTAGTGTCGTCCGCAAAAAGACATATTTTGCCACTGATGTTTATGTTCATTGCTAAAACTGTCCTGATGATGGGAATAAAATTCTCGAAAGCTTGACAAATTTGAAAAAGTAGTTTTATTAGCCTATGTGGTGATTATTGACTGCATCCTCACTTAAATTTTGAGTTTTTTTATAGGATACTATATATAACTAAAGAATATTAATATTAACTTATATAATATTTCTATTTATGTAAGCTGAGAAAAAGGATTTAATAAATAAAAATTAAATTAAAAATATTTAAAGTATATTTATATAGCTAAATTACCATTGTATTTTAAACGCTATTTATGCAAACCACTTAAGAATAAAATTATATAATCATTTTAATACTTGCAACAAAATGTACTAAATTAATTGAAGAGACTTTAATCCATAGAAATGCAAAATTTGCACAGAACAAGCCTTGATAAAAATTAACTGGAAAAACATCTTTATGAAACACAAGGCTATCTCTTAATGAAAAATATTCATATTTTATTATTCAGCGAAGAAATTGTTTTGGTTTGAAGGTGCAGTCGGCGGTTCTGCAATTTTCTTTTGTGATTTGCTTAATTTTTACTTTGACGATTACCAGTTTTTTTAACTCTCTTCTACAATTGCAGTTGCTAATTGTTAGCATTAGCTAATTAAATTCGTTTTTTTCTCCTTAAATAAAGGAACGCAAAGAAAATCTTAATAATTAAAGTTCAAACGAATTTGCCTTAGAGAAAAGTTTAAATTAATAGGAGGAATAGTTCGGCAAGAATATTCATTTTGTCTACACAAAAAGTTTTATAATTTAGGGAAGATAACAGAAACTACGTCTGAAAATTACAGAGGTCGTAGAGAAAATCATTTACAAGAGAAAATTATTTATTAGCGTTTCATAATTACCAAGCTCTATAATTTGGTATATTATATTTTATTTTTATCTCCCTTTTTGTACATTAAACGTGTGATTATTAACAGTAAAACAGCCTCTACACTATCCTCGAAATGTTTTACGAAATATTTCTGGAAATATTTCGTATGTAAAACATTTTGCAAAACATTTCTGTAAATACTTTCAGAATTAAATTCAAATATAAACCCGTGTTATAAAAATTAGTTCCCAAGTTTCCCAAAATAGATCGAAACTTTACTACTACTTACTTTAAAAAAATTGGTCAAGTGCGAGTCGGACTCGCGCACGAACGGTTCCGTACCATTCATTATCTATACAATATTAGACACTATCTATACTAATATACAGGGTAGCCCATCGAAAACGTTCCGCAAGACATAACGGCCAGGATATTTTTTTTTTCAAAAAATCCAAAAACACGTCAATTTTGTTTGTGAGGGGAACAATTTTTGCCCCAAAAATGATTGCAAAATCTTCAACCAACTTTTTTCCAATGGGAAGGGGGGCAAGTGGCGACGCAATGAAAAGAGCTTTCCATTCTCGTCGGGGTTTCATTGGCTAATTTTCTTGTACTCAACGTACTATCCATGGCAACTTGGCCCAATACGAATACCTCCATAGCTTCATTTACTACAGGATTTTCCCTCTGCCTTTTTTTATTCATAACGGAACAAGTTTCGTGAAATTTTGCTACTAAATCGCGAACAATTTTGCAATAAAGGTGTTTGTCAGGATGGCGTTTATTGAATATCTGCGCAAACCGAGTTGTCCCCCTCACAAACAAAATCGACGTGTTTTTGGATTTACTGAAAAAAAAATTACCCTAGCCGTTATGCCTTGCGGAACGTTTTCGATGGACCACCCTGTATAAAATCCTTAAGTGACTGACATACTGATTAATCACGATCCTGCTCAAACCACTCAACGTAAGAAGCTCAATTTTGGCATACAGGTTGATTCTAGGGTGTAGAGATTCTTATGGAAAAAGGGATTTTTCGAAATTCCAGTTCCAAGAGGGCGAAACCACCCCTAAAATATTACAATATTTTTTATTTAAAAAAACGGTCAAGTTTCCCAAAAACGCTTAAACACATATATTTTATTTTGTTTTTTACATATTTTAAGATTTTTTAAAAATGTATACAGGCGGTTTCGAAAAATCTGGTCATTGATTAATCACGATTCTGCTTAAACTGCTTGATGTTTAAAGCTGATTTTTGGCAAACGGATTGACTGTGGGGTGTAGAGGTTCGATAAGGAGGAGTTTCTCCAATCTCAAATTCCAAGAGGGTGAAAACGCCCCTCAAATATAATTGTTATTTAAAAAACGGTTAGCCTTTCGGGAAAACGTTTGGACACGCATAATTTATTTTGTTTTTTACATATTTTAAATTTTTTTAAAAAATCATACAGGATGTCCCAAAAAGTTAGGTAATTGATTAACCACGATTCTCTGCTTAAACTGCTTGACGTAAAACGCTTATTTTTGACAAACGGATTTCTCGAAAGTCAGATTCCAACGAAATGAAACTACCCCTCAAATATTACCAAGTTATATAATAATATCGCCATATTGTTTTTTCTCATGCTGACATAAATGTGAGAAAATTTTATCCATCAGTTTGTATGTTAATGGAAATTCTTGCTTTGCTTTACCATCACCATTACAAATTAATTCGACGCGAACGAAGTAGCGGGTACACGGTAGTTACAGTACACGGTAAAAGTATTTTTTATCGACATCGGGGTCAATCAATAGTTTTTCCAATCAGCTTGATATATTGATGATGTCGGCATTAATCAATTAAGGCCGCTTAAACAAACATAACATATACAATTTTATATGTTAATTCATTTATAATAATAAAATTAAATAATAAACATTTTGTAATTATATTCCTGCAGATTGAATAAAAAGTTTTGTTCTTAAATGTCTTCTCTACATATTATAAACGCGTGTTCAAATATTAATCTTGTTGAATATATACATATATCAACATAAAACGAAATCTAATTAATGAAATATCATTGTAACAACAGCTGTTTTAGAAACGTCTGGGTTTACTTATTTCACTGAGATTTATAAAAAAAAGTCCTTTGCCTCGGGTACAGATACCGCCGCCTTTTGGAAATAGCTTAAAACTAAACAAAATTGAACGAGGCAACAGGAAACGCCAAAGAAAAACCCCTCCACGCCCTCCTCACGAGTAGTTTTAATACCTTCTTTTTTATTTTATTTTTAGATTCTGCGTAAAATTCTATATTTTTTATGTATTATGTTGTATACCTAAAATTAGTAGTTTTTAGTAAAATACCGCTGATTAAACTCGACCTAATTAAACTAGTGTCGACAACATGAGAGAAATAATTGTAGCTGGTTTTCGAAGTAGAACTCCACATATGCCTTTTAAATGAAAAGATCTTCTGAAAAGGGAATTATTTTACGCAGTGAACAGGAAGGGAAGTATTTCGAGCATATGATTTCATCTAGCTAATTTTTGTCACATTAATTCATTTTTGTCAAATTTAATTCTGTAATAATTAAATATGTTTTAAAAGTGTATCTTTTTATTACCGTTGAGTATTTTATTCTACATCTTTAATTTTTGTTAAATTAACAAAAGGTATATCACAGCCACCTAGATTTTTTTAAATAATAAAGCACTACTGACGCAAAATCATAAGAATTAAAATATTTTGGAAAATCTTTGTCTGAGGGGTAGGCAACCAAAATTAATTATTTTGAAGAGTTATGAATTTCCCAATGAATATCGAAATAATATACTGGGTGTTCCATTTATAATAAAGGAGTAACTTGCTATTAAAAGTGACAGCTGTTATTGAAATTTAAAATTTACTCTTCATTTTTACAAAATGTGAAATATGTCAACACTTTAGCATATGCTTCTTTAATAAAACACACCTTTATTATTTTCCTAGAAGCCGAAAATTAATTAATATTTAGGGCGTTCTATTAGAAAAAACACTTTGATGTGTAACTTTTTCTTGGAGACAGCCTGTATAACACTATATATTTTTATAAAATGCTTTCATTTAAGCTACATCCCATACAGCACATCAAATCACATTTACGATGTGTTTACATTATTAGATGTAGACACAGGGTGACACAATTCCCCCGATGTAAATATGCTACGTTTACACATTGTAGTTCAACACGTATGCACAAAGGTTAAACGTCCGCCTCACAATGTAGTCACAGTATAGCATTTACGTATACACAAAGTAAGGGATACACAGTGTGCCGTAGGATACACAGTGCTTGTGTATTACGTTTAAACTATGTTTACACATTGCAGTTGTGACTATCGCGTGTATACGTATGTATTTTGCTTCGTATATACATCTTGTGCTAGATAAAACTACTCCTTATGAACGAATTTAGAAAATAATACAAGTTTTGATGCCTAACTTTTCGTTATTTTTAAGAAATATTTATTCAATGATACCAATTATATCTTTTTAGAACGAAAATTAGGAAGGCAAAACTTTGTATTTTCCAAAAGTATCTCGATCGTAAGTTCAAGGGAAGTAGCCTTAAAATTGTTCCATTTTTGTTTTGTATTAAATGTACCATTTTTCTTCCATAAAATGCAAGTGGTTAAAAAATAAAATTCTTATATTTCTTTATATCATGGAACGCAATAGCGCAAATAACACAATAATAATAATTATTTACACTGCAGAAACCAGAAGTAAGAAAACACTGTAAAAGAACAGAATTTGTATCAAAATGTATTAAAAATATAAGTACCTAGTATAACAACATACTAAAATGGTAAACACTGGTATATCGCCACGATTTGGTGGACCTCGTTTAGTCATTTTTTTCTCATTTTTTCCCTCGAAGCAGTTGGTTTGGTTTGGTTTAGCATATTCATCGAGCACTCTGTTGGACTTTGTTGTATTTTATTTCCAGATTAACAATCTCACCCTTAAATTTTATATGAAACTGATTATTGAATATTAAACATATCTGTATATTGATGCATCAATAACTTACCGAATATCAGTGTAAGAAGTTCTTGGAGTGTTTAAATCTTTCTTTCTCTGGTCCATTTAGATTTTTATTATTTCCAAATTAAAAAAATATATTGCAGAGCTAACTCAGCTAACCTCATTATCATTATACAAGAATATTTGGAGTTTTCATTCATTGAGTCAAAATTTGGTAAATTGGGTATCGATTAAGGGAAGAATCGCTGCTATAATAATAATACTCTTAGGAAGGTGTAACAAAGTAATTAAAAACGTGTACTTACCTTAAAATCTCTTTTAAACTACACACAAACAGAACATTTATATAGAGCTTCCGAATGATAAAACAATAATGGCTGCTAACACATACCACTCCTAGAAAGGAGAAAGGAGAAAGGACACATAAGATACACTTGGTCGGTGTAGCTACGCTGAGGCTATCCGCGCATGCGCACACCTTCATTTCATGCTACAATGTAGACACAACAGTACACTATTACAAAGTGTCTATATAGATATTTATATTATGTGTATACGTCACATTTTTACAAAGTGTGTACTATAGGCACAACTATGATACGAAGTATCACACATACATATGACTTATACATTGTATCTCTCATATACCGACGTCAGATTTCATCATTTTAATAATTATTTGTCACGTTACAAAAAACTCTTTAGAATCTTGAGTGCATACGGTATACAACTAGTAAACACTGTATCACACAATTCTATCAATATAAACCTGCATGTATCTCATATGTATATGTTAGAACTAGATGCACACTTAGGTTCACTTTAACATATGTTGTTTCTCATGTGTCTCCCTTGTAGAAATGTAATTTCATTTGGACGTGCTATATGGGATATGCTCCCAAAATTTCATTTCCATATAAACTACCGTTCTTGTATGTGAGGCGCCACACTGTAGAAATACACATTTACAGTAGAACGAAGAGTGTAAAAAACAATATGAGGTATGCAATTTAAGTTGGGATTATTTTTGGTCTTATACCAGATATTTACAGACATCTAGTAGACACCAAAACACTTGCCTAGAACTTAAAATTAAAGAGCTTAAAGTGTTTATTGTAGTCGTGGCATTGAAGATTCATTATGTATCCTTGTAATGTGTGCTTACCTCAACGAGATCTTCTAAAGGTTTATTCAAACAGGTTATTCATTTCATCTCTTAGTCCCCTTCAGTCAACCTCTGTGACAGATTTTCATACATATCAGTCAGAAATCGATTCTAGTTTGTTGTGGTGGTTTTCCTGAAAATTAATTGATTATTAATTTGACAGACAACAAAATAAACTATGATTACTGTAGCAATTGATGAAGAAAATGATCCTGTATACGTAGTGGTAACGTGAATTAGAATTAGATGAGCATATTACTGAATTATTTTACAATTTGAGCTATATAATAGGTTAAGAAATAATGATGTATTCGATCAGTCTAAATCAACCAATTAGAGACACACATGGAGTTAAAATCATAGACTAAAAAAATATTTTTGTCAATGCTTCTACTAAAGAAACCGGAAGAACTGGATATGATAATACCGGGTGTTTCTCAAAAGTGGCTGATTCCTATAACTTTTATACTTTTTCAGGTAAAAAAACGATATTTGGTATATTAGTATATGAAATAAATTAGGATTGATTGACATATTCAGTTGTTTTCGGTCACTTCCTGTTTCACCAGAAATGACTATTACTTTTTATTTTTAAATGGCACCCAGGGATCGGAAATCTACATGTTACTCTTAAAAACTACATAAACTACATTACATGTAGTTAATGTAGTTTATGTAGAGGGTGTAGTTTATGTAACCTAAGTATGTAACTTTTAAATATCAAAGGTTTGAGGCAGGTTTGAGGTGAGGTTATAATAAATTGAAGCTAGAAAACACATAATGTGTCTAAATGTTTTGAGTTTTCGTATTTTATAATAATTTTAATATTTGTGTTATTCATTAAATTCTGTTCTTTTATGATTTGGTAATTCTTTAATTAAATAAAAAGCCTATGCATTACATGTTCCTATCAAAATAAACATTTTTATTTATAGTATGTTTTTTATATCATAATATCAATACGTAGTTCATTAACGTAGATTTCATGTAGTTAATGAACGGGAAAAGACGTAATTTTTGAAGAAAAACTACACGTAGTTAACCAGATAAATTACCTTTTAATTAACTACTTCCGAACCCTGATGGCACCCTCGGTATTTTTTTACTTTATTCGATAGAAAATGACACGCTGAATAGAATGACATATCATAATATGTCAGCTTTTAACATTCTCGCTCAAAAAAAAATCGTATTTTAAATTTCAATCTAGAGTGCCATGGCTGTGTTAAAAACATTACTTTTTAATCAAGGAGCCTTAAGGAAGCAAATAAATACCAAGGGCGTCATTTATAAATCAAAATTTGTATTATTTTCCTGTGGAACAGGAAGTGACCGAAAAGAATTGAATACGTCAATCAATACTAATTTATGTCATATACTAATACACCAAAATTCGTTTTTTTTATCTGGAAAAAAAAAGTTATAAGGGTGAGCCACTTTTGAGACGCACCCAGTATAGTATCCTACCACAGATTATACAGATTATAATCTTTGTTTTTTCTTTATTGTTTTTCGTGGTTCCAATTTTCGGAATCGGGCACTAGTTAGGTGACTAGTTTGCGCACATAGCACGCCCACTTATGGCCTCTAAAAATTGTGCACAGCGCCTGACCGGCACAGCTATTAAAGAGATATCGGAAGCGAATAGCGTCATTCAGTATTTACGCGTACCTTATCAACTATGGTTACGATATGCGCGAATTGCGCGAGTCAATTTTTAACGCAACACCCGCTAATAAACGTTACCGCCTGACGTAATTTGCGGATCAATTACGCCAGGCGCTCTTTCTAAATAACCTCTGATAACGTTTAAAAAATTGCTTAAATGGGCATGTGCGGGTATTTGACAACCGAGGCCAGCCGGCGAGATCTTTTATTATAGGTTATGTTTGAATTGTTTTGAATTTAGTTTTATTAGGTAGTTTGATATTTAATTAGCTGGGATTAGTTTGATTAAATAAATATGGCTCAAAATATGGATTACACCTCTTCCAATACTAAGAACCTATAAAGAGTCTTAGATTTACAGCAGATGACGACTTAGCCCTTCTAAGGGAATTTGTTGCTTGTTGCCTAAACCCACTGGCAGACGTTGAACAATAAGCACTGGAAATAAGCACTTCAGCCCTTTAGTTTTAAAATACCTAGTAAACAAAACAATTTCAAAGTTTTAAATTCAAAGTTAGGTTAAGTTTAAATAGCGGACGCGACGCGATCAAAATTCTTTCCGATCCGATAACATAAATGAAGAGAATTAATACTACTTCACGTAAAGGAAATAACATCTGGCTTTATTAACGTCCATGCACGCTATTGAGTTTAGCGATATCTCTCTATTACGCTGTTTGTTATTTTACGCGAGTTTATTTTTGCGCACAGGAAATTGACTCGTTTGCACATCGTCATAAAAAACAATTTTTCGACACGAATTAGGGTTAAGATTTTTATCTGTATACATATAGGATACCAAATCAGCAATCCCTACAAATGTGCCGATAATATAGTTTATATCCAAACTAATAAAAAAATTAACGAAAATGTTTATATTACAAATTATACATCAAACTAATTTATTAATTGATTAAAACATTTATTTTTTTTTTTTTTTTTTTTGTTTTATTTTTCGTTGGTTGTCGAGATCTCAAACTGGCCTACTTAACTTCCATATTAGGTTATATCACAACAAAAAACCCCGCCTAAAATAAATTGAAAAATATATAAATCACACCTGTATTACGCTTATTAAAGCTGACACACCTTTGCGAATAGTTTTCGGGAAAAATAAAACAAAAATTCGATTCATCGGAACGCTGAGGACTCTTCCAACTATGTGACAGTTGTTTAAAATTCATTACATAAATATAAATAAATATACACACACCGACTATGTTTTGGCCCTGTACCAACACACTCACAACTCGGGCACTTTAAATTTAAATCGCAATCTTTACCTCAAGAACATATTCCATTGAAAGTTTGACCGTCTAATATCCAGGTTAAAATAATTGCAAATTTTTGTTTTAAAGTGTATTAAGTAAACGTAAGTTTTTATGTATTTATTAATTTAAAATTACTTTGTGTTTTATATCTCTATTTTCTGTGCACGATAATATTTTTTAATGTAGAATGACAAGGAATGATGCGTTTTAAAATGTTGTTTTCATGTTTTGGATATTTTCCATACACAATCCAAAACTATAAAATATTAATATGTTTATTAAAGGGGTATTAAAAAATATGTTTGTAAATATTTGTAGATTTAAATGATATTTTCATTGCAAAATATATGCTTATTTTAGAATTTTAGGATTCTTTTATACTAGATTACAAAATTCTTTTTTCAAAAGCCTAGAGAATCACGAAATTAGTGGAATAAATTAGTGGTTTCAACTATTTCATATTTAAAAGTTTAAGGTCATTAGATTTAAGATCAAAAACTACTTCTCGCAAATTTTGAAGTATAATTATTGGCTAAATTTAAAAACTTTTTTACTACATTGAAAATTAGTACAACATTTTCGTCGTTCCACAATTCTTACACTGAAATTAGAGGAACAAACTTCAACGTTAATAATTAAAAACACAAATTTGTGTAAAAGTAAAAGTGTTTTGGTGTATTGTGGTGATTTAGTGTTTTATTTTTTTTTAGTGCAAATATTTTCAAGGGGCTGGTAAAATATCGATAAAGAAACATATTTCTAGCTAAAATTTGAGCGCCACTGGATCTTTTCTGGATTTTTTCTTATAAATTTAATCTACTACCTATGTTGCTAAATTATCAAAAAAAATTATGTTTTTAACCAAAAACTAAAAGAAATCCCAATAAATTTTCTAAAAAAATCCAAATTTTGAAAAAAATTTTTTGTGAAAAAATAAAAAATAACTTTATTTTACTTTAAAAATAATAATAATAAGCTCCCGTATATAGCGTTTAACGCCTTGGGAGTAACAAAGGTACAGCTTGCCATGCTAAGAACCGTTGGGTATACAAGGAAGATAATATTGCATTGCGCTTCAACCGCCTATTATTACCTGAAGATTGTGAATCCCAAGTACTCATTTAAGGCTAGGTCGACCTAGGTACCCAAACGCTATTTTTATTTTAATAAAAAAATCATTTGATGAAATCGAGTGTAGGATTCAGACACAACCTTGAGATTGGTAGACGAGAGCATGTACTTCTACGCCACCGGACACCTACTTTAAAATTAAAAAAAATTTGGTTAAGTTCTGAGAACCACTGGATCTTTTCTTGGGTTTCTTTCTTGTAAATTTAATCTACTATTTGTGTTGTGCCATTTTATGTTTTTCAACTAAAAATTTAAAATATTTCCAAATCTGTTGTCGAAAAAAAACCTCATAAACGTGTTTCTGGGATCAAAATATACTACCTCTAAAATGTTGCACTTATTTAAGGCTCATCCTGTATTTATACAGGGTGTCCCAAAAATAAGTGTCAAATATTACAAGGGAGTGAATCTGACCAAAAGAAATATTTTCTCTTGCCGTTTTCAAATAAGTCCAAAAATAACCAGTTATTTTATTTTGAAAATTTCCCAAAAGATCATTTTGCATAACATTTGAGAACCACTGGATATTTCTGGATTTTCTTTCATGTAAATTTAGCTACTACCTATGTTGCCATATTATCAAAGTATGTTTTTAAGTTAAAATTAAAAAAAAAAATTCAGAAATATTTTTTAAAAATACCTAAAAAAAATAAAAAAAAAAAAAAAAAAAATATTTACTTATTTTAAAAAATACACTTATTGCAGGACCCTGTATAATACAAAAGTGTAAAAATATTAATATATTTAGTATCCAGTATTAAAATAAATTGGTAAATATTTGTAAGATAGTAAAAAGTATCGTTTCTATTGCAATTTATGCTTATTTTTAGAGAAATTTGCGGTCTTTTTACCCAGATTAGGTGGTTTAAGTTATAAGTTATTAGTCAATAGAAATTAAAAAGCAATGTATCATCCAGAACTGTCAAAAAGTTTCCCGCTTCTAAATATAAACCTAATATAACATTAACAACTTCTGAACATTTTAAAGTGAGAAAAAAACAGGCTGGGTTTTACCTTTTTCGGCACATATGCTGGTTGATTTTTTCTAATCTAATAAAGTTTGATGGATTATTCCGATATGTCAATAAAAATGACATCCAGAAAATATATTACATCTGTGGAGAAAGTAATGAACCAACACACTTATGTACATTTTATTTTGTTGTTAAATATTTTTATATATTATTTGGTTTATATCTTAAAACGAGGAATTAGGTATACTAAGAAGTTTTGCTGTTAAATGTTCCCTCAACTGTAGTAAATACATTATTTAAACTTAGTTTCAAAAAGGCGATAAGTGTCATTCGATAGTTTAAATTACATTTTATTGATGGACTCGGATACACCAAATATACAGGAGTCTTAAATAAATACAAAATATTTTTAGGGGTGATATATCTCAAACCTATGAACTCGTCTGTTTTTTGTAAAAATGTTAAAATCATACATTTTCTGTAATGTGTGTCAATTCCTGTATATTTTAGAAAACTTTTTAAGTGCCTGTTCACCGCAAATTTTCCAACGGTATAATTTCTTAATCTTGGATAGTACCATGGTTACAACACTAAAAAGGATGCAAATACAGAAAAAATTCGGTGACTAAAACTTTTTAAAAATAAATATATTTTTTTAATTTTAAACTCTAATTACTCGGTTATTTTGGACTTATTTGAAAAGCGGTAAAGAGAAAATATGTCTCTTTTATCTACCAGCCCTGAAAATATTTGCACTTATTTAAGACGCACCCTGTATAATTTTTATGAACGGAATATTAAAAATAATAACCATTAATAAAACGATAGAATTATACAATTATTTTTATGTAATATATGATATTATGAAACTATGACCACATATAACTATGTCTGAAGCTAACTATATCTGAAGAGACATATTCAAATGTTTCACCCGGAGTGCTAAAAACAAGTTATACTACACATCACAGATCATATATTTTGGCTTTATTTAAACTACTTTAAGAACTGAGATATAGAAGAGAACATATATGATTTTTATAATGTTTTAGACGTCTAATCATTGAATTGATAATTATTATATATAGTAACTAATATAAAGACCTATTTTTTTAAGTAATTTTATTGTTTCTAAATTTTTAGAAAAATGCCTTTAGCCCTAAAATACGACCCTGTATTCGGTAGAGACTACTCTTATCTCGACGAGTACCGATACACACCTGACTATAGAGTACGAAAACCACTCGACTATTATTTTAATTGGCCATGGAGCTATCGCTATTGGTTCCAAAACCAGAGAGACCGCAGGCAATTGTATAAGCTTCTTCGTGTGAGTATTTTTAAAACAAATATGAACTAAGATTATGCCTCAATAAATTTTGATAAGTAATATTTTTAATTATAAAATATATTCTCAAATAAACTTATAATTTTTTAAAGAATTATAAAATGTGCATCATATCTCAAAAAATTGTGACCTTTTTATTTATATTTTCGTATGATCTTTTTAAAGAATATCGCAATAATATTTTAAAACAGAAATTCATTTGCACAATATATTAAACATATCACAATAAAAATATAATTAATTTAAAGCAGAATAATACTGATTGTACTAGTAACCAGAAAAAATAATTCTATATTTATGAAAATTTTGAAAGAAAGACATAATGAAAACAGGCACTTAAAGAAACTTATAATTATTATTTTAATTATATATTTATCTGCAATATACTTCTGAAGTAATTCATTTCTCTCTACTAAAACAGAAAAAAAATAGATTTAGTTCAACAGGAGATCTTTTGAACTTTAGTCCATAGATCTTCAGTTGAATTAAAGCTAATATTTTCTGTTTTATATCTAAAATTAAAATCATGTAGTAATTTAAAATCACTTGCCTCTATAGTCCATTTTCATTTAAACAATAAAATAAATACAAATACAATTTTATTAAATTTTCATTGAATATATTTTACGCTAGAATTCTAATTCTTCAGTTTCAAACTTTAAGAAAGATAACTTTCTAATATATTTTCAATACTCCTATGTATTTATCCAACTTTTTTGAGGTAACATTTTTTAAATATTAAGTTTTTAAGTAAATACAAAACGCATATTCAATATATTTTTTTGTTTTTTTAGCTGAGGGAACTCACATACATTGCCCAATAAGCCAACGAAATAAATTCTCAAGAAATTTGATTAAATTATTATTAATGCAATATAAATAAAATATATTTTTGTTATTTTTCTCTAATAAATAAAATAATAATTAATGTTGTTTATAATTTTTTCGATTTTTTCATGGCCAAATAAAATATATGGTTAAGTAAGTACCTTATCATATAATTAATAAAACACTTATTATATAGGGTTGTCCCAGTCGTATTCGGGAAACTTCGACAGTATATTCTGTAAAACAGTCTGACAGTTAAAAAGTTTATGTAAATTTTTGTCCTAGAATGCTTGGTTTCAGAGATACTGACTGCAGAAATTTTATTTTTATTTCGATTTTTTCCAAATAATTTCTGAAATAACGTAGATATATGGATGAACATTGCTGTCTGGGCGTTTTTTGACGTTAGAAATTTAATTTAGATGTCAATGGGACTCTAATTGAATTTTTTCTAGAATAAATTATGATAAAATAGTTTCTGTTGAAACTTCAAAACAAAAACATTTCCAAATTAACTGACAGTGATTTTTACTAAGAGATCTTTTTTAGATCAAAAAATGGCAAAACTGTATATTTTTTCACTTAGTAGTGTAATACAGGGACGAACAAGAAGTTATTACTTTTCAGAACATTTAAAAATACGTATTATTGATACCAATTAAACTTTTAGTTACGTAATCGAGGGCGCAATTTTTAAATTCATTGTAGCCAACTATGGATTACTGGGGGCCGGACTGACGAACTGGAACTTAAATTCCCTGCTGGGGATTGAGGTGGTAGTTCTGCTCTAAAAAATTTCAAGTTTCTACATTTATTTATTTATTTCCTAACATTGTCATTCGTTTGGTTAGGTTAGGTTAGGGTTTTTGGTTTAAATGAGTTGTTATACTTAGTTTAAAAATGTTTACCAGTAGTCCTTGCAGTCGAACATTGTTCTTTTTAGAACCTCTTTTAGTCCGAAGTATTGTATTGTATTTTGTATTTGACTAAGAGTGGGTCCCATAGGGGCCGCGAGGGCCTATTGTGGCTCAGTTTCTACAAGCTCTAATTTATAAGAGCGTCAAAGTTCATCCTCAAGACTCAGCCTCTTCATAGAGGCCGTTATGTCAGAGGGCGATATGTCTCCTAGGTCTGATAGGTCTAGCATGGGTTTGCCAAATATCTCAAACCTTGTCCTGCTCCCAGCGGGGCAGGTACACATAACGTGCTTCATTGTTTCATCATCTTCCATACAGAGTCGGCATTCGGCGTCTTCCACCAGTCCCGTCTTCTGTAGGTGAGATCTCAGCCGGCAGTGGCCCGTGTACACTGCAGTGAGCACAAGCGTTCCATTCCTACCGGCCTTTAGGAGTTCTCCTGTTCTATGTTTGGATGGCCCTGTTAGGATTTTCTTGGCATGCTCCATTCCGGGACTGTCATCCAGTCCCGGAACGTCGCACCCGTAACCCATTCACAGAGCCTGTGACTTGCGAGATTTTTAGGAACGCTAAGTGTCGGTTCTGGGCCCACGAATGGCGAGCCTGCACCAATTTTGGCGAGGGAATCAGCACGTTCATTTCCCTCTAGGCCGACATGTCCCGGTATCCATATTAGCGACACTTTATTCCTATCTCCCAGTATATTGAGTAGTTTCTTACAATGAAGAATCGTCATAGACGTGCTTTTCGTTGCCTCAAGTGCTTTCAGCGCGGCTTGACTATCGGAAAATATGCATATTGTTTTCCCGGTGTATTGCTGTTCTACCAGCAGTTGCACACAGGTTTCAATAGCATATAGCTCAGCTTGGAAAATCGTGGTGTGTTTTCCAAGACTGTGGTAGATCTCAGTCTTTGGACTGCTGCAGTAAATTTCTGCGCCAGATCCTTTTTCGTTTTTGGATCCGTCCGTGTACCAACACATTTCCGCATGTAATAAACCGTTTCCCGGCTTATCCCACTCGTTCCTATTCGGAAACAGGACGTTGTAGGTGCGCGTCAAGAGTTGGACTGGTGGTGTGAGATCCGAGACCATTCCCAGAATCCCATCCGACTGTAGTTCTTCTACTAGCCGGTTTTGTATGAACATGATTGTTCCTTGGCTTCCTCGTGCTATACTTAGAAACCTATATGTAGCCCATCTCGCCTCTCTTTCCAAAAGAATTTGAAGAGGAGGTAGATCGAGTAGGGTTTCCATAGCCTTTGACGGCGTGGAATGGAAGGCACCAGTCACCGCTAAGCATGCTTGTCGTTGTAGTTCGACAATTTATTCTTTGCCGTTGTTTGGTTGGCTTTCTGCCACCAGGCAACTGCGCCATACGTGATAATAGGTCTGATGGCCGTCACGTATAGCCAGTACATATTTTTGGGGTTTAATCCCCAGTTTCTACCACAAATTCGGCGGCATGCCCATAGAGCATAGCAAGCCTTTTTTGATGTTTTTTCCAGATGAGAGGTCCAGCTAAGTTTTTTGTCCAGGTTTAATCCTAGATACTTAACTTCCTCCGCAAACGGAATTGTCTCACCAAGAAGAATGGGCGGTTTCAGTTTGTCTGTTTTCCTTCTTCTGGTGAATGGTATGATCATGGTTTTCTGTGGGTTTACACTTAATTGTTCCAGTGTGCACCAGCCGTGAATTGCATCTAGGATTTCCTGTATTTTTGAGGAGATGTCCTCCTCTTTGTGTCCTTTTACTAGGATCACCAGGTCGTCCGCATATGCCTGTGCTTGAACCTCGTAGTCCGAAGTATACAAGATAGCTTAATAGCCGTAGAAAACTCAACTTTATTAGAATATTTTGAATGGGAAAACGGTAGTAATGACTTTTATGTGCCTTAAGTGCTGTTAAGAAGGTGAGTTTTGTTGATGTAAATAATAACTGTTTATATATTTATAATTCATTTATTTTTGTTTCCTAAAATATTTCGATTTAAAGAAAATATATTAAAGTGGGCAACGCTGTGCTGGTCAAAAAATAGGCGTTACTCAGAAATTATTTAGAAACAAACGAAATAAAAATGAAACGTCTACACCCTGTATCTTCAAAAGGGAGCAATTTAGGACATAATTTTATACAAACTTTTTGACTTATTTTTATCTGCAGAATACATTGCTGCAGTTATTCGATTATAATTCTTACCACCTTGTATATTAAAGTATTCTTCCTTTATAAAAAATAATTCAATCGAAACAGATATTTTAAAAATAGAAACAAAACAGAAAAATTAATCAAACTATCCTGTGACAAATGTGTTATTATAATGCCCAGAATTTTTTGAATAATAAGTAAACGTATCCTGGCACTATTCCAAAACAAAGCGAACATTGAGAAAATTTAAGCGAAACTCGAAAACATTCATTTGGTTTGTTCGGTGGTGTGCGGTTATTCAACAGACACAAAAAGTAAGTACAACCTTTTTTTTTTAATTATTTAACTTGTTTAGAAAGCCAATTTAATCATACGTCTTTAATTAAAACATTTCTCCAGGATTTTCAAGTTTAAACTCCAAATATAATTACTAATCCGTGTTTAATTAACTAGTTAAAATATTAAAATTAATGTTTAAGAAAGCTTTTTAAACTCTCTATTAGCCAATTAAATATTTCCCGAAATAAATTAGTTTTAATTAAAACAGTTATTTCATAAAAATAAACTTTATAAAATGTTAGTGAGTAATGTGAGCTGTGTTTATTTTTTAGCAATGCTTAAAGCCAGGTACAACCCCGTGTATGGAAACGAATATTACTTGGGGGATACTAGATCACATACCTGACTATAGAATCCATAGGTCTTCCATTTCTACGATTTCTGGCCTTACAGACTAAAAAATCACTTACAGAATAGACCATTCAGAAGATGGCTGACCACTCCAAGTTTAGTAAGTATACAATTATTCTTATTAGTTCTTTTTTTTTTATTCAGGGTGAGTCTTAAATAAGTGCAAATATTTTTAGAGGTATTATATTTCGACTCCAGAAACACGATTATAAGTTTTTTTTTTCGCGAAAAAAAAAATTGGAATTTTTGAAAAAAATTTGGATTTTTTTTTTAATTTTCAATTAAAAAACATACTTTCTTGATAATATGGTAACATAGATAGTAGATTAAATTTACAAGAAAGAAAATCCAGAACAGATCTAGTGGTTCTCAAAATTTAAGCAAAAAAATATTTTTTTGGAAATTTTCGAAGTAATATAACTCGGTTATTTTGGATTTATTTGAAAAACGGTAATGAAAAGATAGGTTTCTTTTATCGTGATCTACCAGCCCTAAAAATATCTGCACTAATTCAAAACTCACCCTGTATAAGCGAACTTTATTGTATATACAGTTTATACTTTTTGTATATAAGTTTAACTTTTTATTTAAATTTTTTTAGCATATTACTTTAGTATTTTAATTCAATTTTTTTTTAATAAAAGTTTTAATAAATATGAATCTAAAATAATAATTGTATTAAAAATAATTTTTAAAATAACAAAAAAAACATATTTTGCATTTAATTTTATCAAGTTATAATTTGTTTTTATTACTTTATTAAAACAAATTATAAATAAAATAAATTGTTTATACTGTAAAAATTTCATCACACAACGTGATATTTATTTTTATTACTTGCAATTTGGAAGACCAAAAATATTCAATTTAAAACAGTTCTATATTTATTTGCTCAACAAATAAACAATGTAAATAACATTTAATTTATTTTCTATCAATAAAATGTTAATCTATTAGCTTTAATAAATCCAGTAAAAAAAATAACAAATATTCAATATGTTACAGCAATTAAGAAATAATAAAATAAAAAAGAATATTTTTTTATGTTTGAACACTTTATTGTATAATTAAAAAGTATAAATAGAACAATCTAAATTTAGTAGGTAACTATTTATTTATAACAATTGCTAAATTGTTATAAATTACCTTTCGATTATTCTGTTTAATTCATTGTCTTTTTTTGTTACAGTTTAGACAAAACTTATATTCGAACGAAAGCAGTTTAGTGACATCGAGTTCCAGCGTATCCAGATACAGCTCTTATTAGACATTATA